>NC_091285.1:630094158-630394158 GCF_032444005.1 Ranitomeya imitator
TACACGTTGTCTGGCCCTGCCAAAATCGACTGGTTCAGACAGCTTTAACATACATGGGGGCCTTAAAAAGGTATTCCCATCTCCAATATCCTATCCCAATATGTAGTAGGTGTGATTATAATAATAGCAAATGCCCCCAATTATACATGTAGTACAGTAATTCTGATTAGCTATGTCACTTACACCATGTACAGGGCATTGCAGTAGCTTAGGTATCCATGGTTACAACCACTCATATAGTGACAGTTAGTTGTTAGTGGATGTAACCGGGGATACCTAATCTACTGCAAGCCCTGCACATGGGGTAAGCGACATTGCTAATCAGAAGAACTATACCACATTTCTAATTGGAGGTATTTTCCAATATTCTCACACCCACTACATATTGGGATAGGATCTTGAAGATGGTAATATCTCATCATTCCCAGGCCATTATTGCTGTAACCCTGCCACACCACTCTTATAATTTTCTTTATTGGTTTAAAAATATAAATATATATTTTTTACTTGATTTTACTTGAGGACAACCAGTATGAGCCCTGAAACAAATGACATGCAGTACAGCCATTTTGGCTAGCTATACCCTCATAGTGATTCTCATTCAGGAGTGTAGGAAAGCTGGGTGATCATTTTGATGGTCACTTATATTTCTTGATTAATGCCCATGATGGTGAAACATGCATCTCGCATAGGAGAAGAACATTGTGAGTGATGACCCAGGAATGTTCCTAATTGGTTTGTTTTTAAGACAAGTCGGAGGATGCAAGAAGCACAGAAGGAATATAAATGATAAAGATGTGGCTAGACCTGATCTGGAGGAAGTCATGGAAATGAAGTGACTGGTTACTCCACGTTCATGATGAGCGTAGGTTCTTATTTCTCGGGTATGCACCGAGTATGGCTGGTGCTCGAGATGTTTTGCAGCTGTTAGCCACAAAGCATGCGGGGATTACCTGACAAACACGGTTAATTCCACATGTCTTGTGGCTGTCTTATCAGCCGCGGGGGCTTGAACATGTCACTCGAGCACCCGCGATACTCGGTGCATAGCCAGGCAAACTGGAGGAGCGCTCATCACTACTTAGGCTACGTTCACATTTGCGTTGTGCGATGTTGCGTCAGCGACGCAACGCACAACGCAAACAAAAACGCACGCTAAAACGCATAGTTTTGCGACACACAAAAAAAGCATCTTGCTGCGTCCTCTGCTCCCTAACGCTTGCGGCAAAAAAAAACGCATGCATCGCAAAACGCATGTCCATGCGCCCCCAAGTTAGCCCGGCAGAACGCAAATGTGAATGTAGCCTTACCGGTACACGAGGGTATTGTCCAGACCACTGACTTGGGCCTACAGTCACACACTGAAGTCCCAGGGGGCCGGGGAAAATTTGCCATAAATTCCGTGTAGTTTCCTGTCTGGAAGCTGCTGTCATACACAGATGACTTTTGGACAGACGGGTGGGTCAAGAATGTTGACTTTCCACATGCCTGATGCTTTGTGGCCTTGGGCAACGAGCTGCTGTCAGGAGTGCAGTGGCATGTCCCCCTCTAGCCATCAAACAGCTGAGCCTGCGTGCTTGTGGTGAAGGATGAATCGGCTGAATTATCGGGGTCGTCCAAGGTAAACAAGCTGTCACTTAGTATAGGTGATGCCTTACTGACTGGTGGCGGTCCGACTGCTGGGGCCCGCACCAATCTGCACAACAGGGCACTTTGATCCCCGTTGGGGGTGGCAGATCGGATCCCCAACCACAGCTTCATTCATGGTCTGTGGGGTTGCCGGAGAAGTGGAGCGCAGCGCTCGGCAGCCCCCTAGGGAATGAATGATACTGCTGTCGAGCTTGTGTACTGAAGCTTCTTTCTAATCAATACATCTGTCCCGTTTTGCCAGTTGCTGCGTGTCCCAGCGGTTGGACACCCTCCGATCAACAAGTTATCACCTGTCCTGTGATTAGGTGATGACGAGCCTTCTAAGGCTCCAATCATGTCATGGTTTGTGCATACATTTATCACATATGCCAGAAACTCACTTGGCATGTGCACCAGACCTGTCCTTATAGAGCCATTGCTCAGACAGTGGCTAATAGAGTGTTCATTTGGTCTCCATCTGAATAGTATATATAACAGTATACTGGAGAAAGTACATATTGCATATATACTGTTTTTTCAAAGGTCAACCTTTGTGTGACAGATTCCGCTATTGTCTATTAAGCTGCTGAAGAAAGCGGAGTACAGAGCTTGGCTATTTCCTGCTGTACCATAGACAGTCTGTGGAGCGGAGGTCTGCCGTGCCATGGACAGTCGGTGAAGCGGAGGTCTGTCATACATAGAAAGTCGGTGGAACGGAGGTTTGCCGTACCATAGACAGTCGGTGGAGCGGTGGTCCTCCGTACCATAGACAGTCGGTGGAGCGGAGGTCTGCCGTACCATAGACAGTCGGTGGAGCGGAGGTCTGCCGTACCATAGACAACCTGTGTTGCGGAGGTCTGCCATACCATAGACAGTCGGTGGATCGGAAGTCTGCCGTACCATAGACAGCTGGTGGAGCGGAGGTCTGCTGTACCATAGACAGTCGGTGGAGCGGAGGTCTGCTGTACCATAGACAGCTGGTGGAACGGAGGTCTGCCGTACCATAGACAGTCGGTGGAGCGGAGGTCTGCCGTACCATAGACAACCTGTGTTGCGGAGGTCTGCCGTACCATAGACAGTCGGTGGAGCGGAGTTCTGCCGTACCATAGACAGTCGGTGGAGCGGAGGTCTGCCGTACCATAGACAGCCGGTGAAGCGGAGGTTTGCTGTACCATAGACAGCGGGTGGAGCGGAGGTCTGCCGTACCATAGACAGCCGGTGAAGCGGAGGTTTGCCGTACCATAGACAGCCGGTGAAGCGGAGGTCTGCCGTACCATAGACAGCCGGTGAAGCGGAGGTTTGCCGTACCATAGACAGCCGGTGAAGCGGAGGTCTGCCGTACCATAGACAGCCGGTGGAGCGGAGGTCGAGCGTAAGAGTCTCCTCTACTCAAGGCAGAGCCTGGGATCCAGAGCCACATTCTTGGGTCCTAACGTTTGGCCCCCTAACGATCAAAAAGTCATCCCATTTATAGGGGATATCTTGTGCTTTTAGTATTAACCCTATGGATTAAGTTGGCGCTTTCTTATAACTGTCATAACCCAAGGAACTCACTGACAACATCTTGGGTCATTTGTTTTTGAGGAAAATCAGACTATTTGGAAGATTGGAGTGATGGTTCAGCCTGTAGCTGTTTAAGGCTGTGTTCACATGTTGCAGCCGCTGTACAGAAATGCACCGTTTGCTGCAATTTTTGAAATAGCGCCCAACAAAGTTCCATGTTTACTGTTGTGCTTTAAAAAACCCTTCCCGTGGTCGCAATGTGTGAATGCAGCCGGAGGGAATCTTCTGACATAGTGACAGATTCATCAGCACATGGTGTAGTGCAGACTCTCTGCAGCACATCAGTCCTTATAGTGAGGTGTGGGGCGTTATCAGGGTATCACATCATGCTGGAATTGTTAGTTTCCCTGTACCTTTCAGAGAACAGCTATTCCTTACACTGATTGATGTGGGGGCTGAGGCCGGCTGAGCGGGTCAGATACGTCTTCTAGGCATTCATGCAGGAAATTACTGCGGATTGAGCCGTCTGCTAACATTTGCCAACTTAATTCCACTCTTATGTTCCTAAATCTGCAGAGCAGAGGATATCTGCACTGTCGCCCCGTACCTCACTGCCGCCCTCATTTCTGGATATGTCCTCATAGTGCATTATGAGCAGCTATTGATCGACGCAATCCCTAATAATTTCTTAATAAACCACTATTATAATGGATCTGCTGGGAATATCGAGTCCCTCACTTAACTGGCGCAGACTCATGTAACCTCCATACTGTCGTACTATCATTAGACATGCCAAAAAATAATAATATGGGGTCTGGGTGATCCATAAGGCATTGCCTTTTCTTTGCTTCAAGGTGTGTACTTCTCTTAGGGTTTTACGACCAAAAAGAACTAAACATCAATGCTACTAAATCGAACTTGGATAAGTTGCAGTAAAACTAATAGCGTTGATTCACACAACCATATCATTGCGGTATTTTATGGTCTGTGTTAGTTGCAGTTGTCGGTCTGACCGCGGGTCTTCTGTGCTGAACGGACAGTCATTTATGCCTTGAGATAGGGTATACTGTCCCGATTGCTGGGGATATGACCCCTGGGGACTCCCTACCGATCCTGAGAACTGGGCTCTGAAGTGCCTCATGTGACACAGTAGACCAGTTGTATGATTACTCAGCTTGTGCAGACCCATAGAGAATGAATAGAGCGGAGGTTGTGCATTTCTGTGGCTCTTCTTCAGGGTCCAGTTCTCAAGATCGGTACCCCAGTGGTTGGATCTCCAGAGATCATCAAGTTGACCCCAATCCTTAGGATTCCATTCCTACAGCCATACCACAGACCATAATGTACTGCCTCAGTACGGCGGTGTGACCGAGTCCTAAGCACAATCCAATGCAAGCTGCTGAATGCTGGGACTTGTAAAGTGTCAAAATAATAGATGACTATGAGGGAATGACTTATGCAATTGCCTCATTGAAAAACCATCTCTTGTAAAGCTGCTGGCTTCTTGACATTCAGAGCTGCCGTTTCGTTCTTTTGTATCTAGGGAAATGGTGATCTCTGTGGACGGTGTTTGCTCGGTTTCGGTGCTTCGCTAGGCTGGTTCTCGTGACTGCAGCCCGGTATACTTTTACAGTCTTGAGATAGAATGGGTACTCTGCGTTCTTGGCTGCCTCACGAAGACTACACATTGAAAAGGGGATCATGTTCCTCTGTTATATAAGATCAGCTCTTCCACTGCCCTGTGGGCATTCTCACCTCTGATTCACACCAAGACACTGTTTAACTTAGGCGGAGAAGTACGGCCAATCCTTGATGTTCTGCAGGTTTTGGCTGACAGATACTAATACATTTTAGGAGCCAAGTTCCAGATGTTCCCTCAAAATGTTGAAGCAAAGCCTTACGGTAACATTCCTGTCAGTATTGCGATCTTTAGAAGCCGGGTTTTATCACTCCAGGAACCAACGGTATCTGACAAAATTTACCACCAGCGTTGAATTTCATGGTGCGTTGGCTGCACGGCTCCTGGAACGTGTCCTTGTGAGACAGATCCTTTCATATTATTATTATTATTATTATTATTATTTATTATTATAGCGGCATTTATTCCATGGCGCTTTACATGTGAGGAGGGGTATACATAATAAAAACAGGTACACTAATCTTGAACATAACTGGTACAAGAGGAGAGAGGACCCTGCCCGCGAAGGCTCACAATCTACAAGGGATAGGTGAGGATACAGAAGGTGAGGGAGATGTTGTGCATCTTCTCCTCTGACATTCGGCACCTTGTATAGAAGACCTTGCCATGTTATGTGTGTAGCTCATTTCCACTCCTCACTTTGGGTAAAGTGTAGCCAGTGCTGAAGATTTGCAGTTTCATCCAGTACTAGATGGTCCCCGGCAGATTTTAGCAAATTTTTTCCATAACCCATCTAGTACGTCCTGCTTTGTGACCACTGCAGCCGCATTGTTTCACTGCTTTGTATAAAGTGCTGTGCGCACTGTTGGCGAGCACAGATATAGCCGTGCCCCGGGATAACCTCCTTTGGTAATGTCATTCACACTTGTGCTTGTATAATCCGTTGTTGTACAGTGAGTGGACGCATTAATGTTCTCCTCTTTTTCCTTTTCTCTCAGGTTCTGGTAATCGGTCTCCCCCAAGGACACAACCATGCATAGCTTAAGGACTTGTGCTGCTAAACTAAGGCCTTTGACGGCCTCTCAGACTGTCCGGTCACTAAAACACAGTCAGCCTGTGGCCCGAAGGACGTTTCAGCCTATCAGGTGCCTTAGTACACCTGTGGCCGCAGAGCCTTTTCTTAGTGGGACTAGTTCTAATTATGTGGAGGAAATGTACTATGCGTGGCTGGAGAACCCTAAGAGTGTCCACAAGGTAAGGATGGTCCCAGGGCTGCAATAAGCGGACGGCACCCATCTTGTTCTGATTGGGAATATTCACGAGGAGTCACCGGCAGTAAGACGCAGGAGGAGGAGAATGTATTTTCTGCACTGATGGGAGGTCGTGGCCTGATATCTACATGGAATATGGAATATCCCTACAATATTCTCACTCCTTGCATCTTTAAGAGCTTACGTAAGAGGATCGCACTTCGAGGGTGGAAATCACAGATCATAACCTTCGGCCCCTAGGAGATGTGACGCGTTTCAGTAATGTACCTGTGTTTGTGTGTCTCTGTGGTGACAATAAGGATGTCTCCTTGGGACCATCAACCTTCTTCTGTTGTAGATGTTTACGCCAAATCCCTGTTCAGATCACTAGGGCTAAGTGCACACTGTCCAGAAAGCTCCCGGTGAATGCTTTAAAGGGACTCTGTCACCTGAATTTGGCGGGACTGGTTTTGGGTCATATGGGCGGAGTTTTCAGGTGTTTGATTCACCCTTTCCTTACCCACTGGCTGCATGCTGGCTGCAATATTGGATTGAAGTTCATTCTCTGTCCTCCATAGTACACGCCTGCGCAAAGCAATCTTGCCTTGTGCAGGCATGTACTATGAAGGACAGAGAATTAACTTCAATCCAATATTGCAGCCAGCATGCAGCCAGTGGGTAAGGAAAGGGTGAATCAAACACCCGAAAACTCCGCCCATATGACCCAAAACCAGTCCTGCCAAATTCAGGTGACAGGTTCCCTTTAATGTTTCCATAACCTCTTTCCACCAGACGACGGTTGAAAACATGTTCTATTGGTCCCGTCTGGCCTGTGGGTGTCCTATCACTGTTTAGTTAACTGTTTGGGAAAGCGGAGCATTTTCTTACACGTTGCAAAAGACACGCTTTGCAGTATACAATTTTTACAAATTGGTTGTATGGCAGACCCATCTAAACTGTAGACTTGTACCTCATGAGCGTAAACTTCCCTACAGTAGCCAAAACTACAATGTGCACTGCTGGGAGTTGTAGTTTTACAGTTGTAGGTTGCTGACCCTCGACGTAGACTGTGCATGTCAGCTGGACATCTATGGTGTGTCCTCATTTCTGCAGGTATATTCACTAGGCACCAAGTTTGTGATCCACATTTAGGTAATTTCTGACGTGATGGTTGGCCAACTATAATGAGCAATTAGGGCAGGGGAAGCAACCCTTACTGCACCCTAACCCTAATTATAGATGTAATTGCTGGTTTTATAGGAGCCACTGCAGCAGATTCTTCGTGGATGAATAATTTTTGGCTTTATACTATGCTCGGGGGATGGGTTTCCTGTGGTTCTGTTCATTAGATAGAAAGTAAAGGGATTTTCTGCATGAAATACTACCTAATGTGCCCAATCTCCCTCCTCTTCATGGCGTGTGGTTCATGATGCAACACCAGAAACTAAAGGAGACCATGTACCTCCAATTGCTGTTAACCATCGCCACCTTTTTTCCCCACACAATATCATTCATCAGTGTAGAGTCTGGAGGCCCCCTTACATATATTGAATATCCAGTCCTTGACCAAAATCATCAGCTTTAGTTGACTCTGCACATGTATGCATGAGCACTAGTGATGAGCGAACGTGCTGGGATAAGGTGTTATCCAAGCATGTTCAGGAGCTAACCGAGTGAATATGAGAAAAATAATGTTTGAGTCTCCGCTCCTGCATGTGTCGTGTGGCTGTCGAACAGCAGGGAGACATGCAGGAGCGGAGGCTCAAACATTATTTTTCAAGCACGTCGAACACACTAGGATAACACCTTAACAGACATAGGAAGAATGACCCTAACCAACCTACTGGTGATATATAGATGATGTTTTTAATTATGTTTTCCAACAGCTTTCTAATTTAATTTGTGTATTAATTCCTCGCAACATCTTTGAGTGCCGTCAGTGACATTTATAATCAGAGGCTACATGCTCCGGCGTAGTGAGAATTGTGCTGCTATAGAAACCTCTTGAATCATAAGATGTGGCGAAGTCAAGTAATTTAGAAAGTTGTAAAACTTTTTGTTTGTATAATGGTTAAAGAAGCAGTCACATAAAGCTCTTTATTGCCTAGATCTGTGCGAATGTATATGTAATGTAGTGTAAGTGCGGTAATCTACTCACTGATCGCCGTCTTCACCAGTTTCCAGCGCTGCTCCGGTCCTCTTCTGTGCCCCATGATGTCTATTCCAACTTGCCGGATGATCTTCAGGTCTATGTATGAGCTGGAAGTGACTTTTACGATGTAAGTTTATGGAGTGTCAGAGCGAGGTTGTAAATATGACTTCCGGCTCACATATAGACCCCAAGTTGGAATTGCTCTCACATGAGTGAGAAGAGGATCGGAGTAGTGCTGGAAACTGGAAACGATGGCAATAAGTGAGTATATTACTGCACTTACACTACATGTACATTTCGACAGTGTTTTGTCGGAGTGCTTCTTTAACCTTTTTTTGATTTGTAATATTTATGGGCAAGAATACAGGAACACGTCGCAGCGATAAATACTGCTGAGGATTTTCTTGGTGCCAATATGTTGTACAATTTTGGATTTCTATTGAAAAGGGTAATGTCCGCATTACCTGACACACAGTAGATTTCCAATCCACAGCGCCAATCCATTTACAGCAGATTTTCTCATTCACAATGATATATGCAGTGGATTTTTTCCAGATTAAATCTGCAACGGAAAATCAACTGCATACACTCATTGTTGGAACATACCCTAAGACTTTTATTGATCGCGCCACTATAGAAAGAGCATTTGTAACATCATGAATGGTGGGTGCATGTCCCACCAAGACTCAGGTGGATATGTATCTCTTATCACAGCATCTGACCATCTCTGTACATTGTGCTGGTTGCTCAGTGTCTCTTTGTCTCTCCCCAGCCTCCAAAATGTATTAGCTATCGCTTAATTAATAATCCCCCCCTCCTTACCAAACTAAAAAGCCTCAAACATTTTCACAAACACCTCCTAGCAAATTGAAATAGATGTACAAGTTGCTGTCACTGTATTGTACATTTATTTAACTTTGCCAGGAGGTGCTTGTTGGTTTTATTTTTTTGCATCGTACATTTGGAGATAAGTGACTGCCACCATAGTTGGCTGAGCACTCCTTCAGCATGTCCTAAGCTGGATTCTACCTGACCTTTAATAGGGTGGTCACGACTTGGGGGTCAAGTCACGCTATGCGACTGCAGACTTATAAACCTTCACAGCGCGCAGCGTGCATGCTGTCAGGATTCTCCTGGAGTGGGCAGGTTCCTGACTGCAAATGACCAATTTGCATACATGCAGGCACGTGCCGACTAGACATGCGCAGCGTCTCTGAATGCAAGTGTATTTAAAGGAGCCTGGATACGTCTAGTTTGTGTCTGGAAATACCCAGGTCACATGACCGCTCGCTCCCAGTCCTGGAGAATCCTGACAGTGTGAGGTGTGCACGCTGTGAGGATTCACAAATCTACAGTCATGTGGAAAGCTTGTACAACCTCCTTTAGAATTATAGGCCAAAGCCCAGGAGAGGGAAGTCTGTTAGTGTAGGTTCCCATCTGAAGAAGTCACTTGTATGGGTACACACAATTTAACCAAAACGTTCCTAAGAAGGATTGTCTGTAATGCAGTTAAAAATTCCTATATTCAATCCTTACAGATTCCTTATCTTGCTTAGAGTCAAGTCAACTCTCATTATTCTAAAGGTACCGTCACACTAAGCGACGCTGCAGCGATACCGACAACGATCCGGATCGCTGCAGCGTCGCTGTTTGGTCGCTGGAGAGCTGTCACACAGACCGCTCTCCAGCGACCAACGATGCCGGTAACCAGGGTAAACATCTGGTTACTAAGCGCAGGGCCGCGCTTAGTAACCCGATGTTTACCCTGGTTACCAGCGTAAAAGTTAAATAAAAAAAAAAAAAACACTACATACTTACCTTCCGCTGTCTGTCCCTCGGCGCTCTGCTTCTCTGCCCTGTGTAAGCACAGCGGCCGGAAAGCACAGCGGTGACGTCACCGCTCTGCTTTCCGGCCGCTGTGCTTACACAGGGCAGAGAAGCAGAGCGCCGAGGGACAGACAGCGGAAGGTAAGTATGTAGTGTTTTTTTTTTTTTTTTTACTTTTACGCTGGTAACCAGGGTAAACATCGGGTTACTAAGCGCAGCCCTGCGCTTAGTAACCCGATGTTTACCCTGGTTACCAGCGAAGACATCGCTGAATCGACGTCACACACGCCGATTCAGCGATGTCAGCAGGAAGTCCAGCGACGAAATAAAGTGCTGGACTTTCTGCAGCGACCAACGACATCACAGCAGGATTCTGATCGCTCCTGTGTGTCAAACTGAACGATATTGCTAGCCAGGACGCTGCAACGTCACGGATCGCTAGCGATATCGTTTAGTGTGACGGTACCTTTAGGCTATGTGCACACGTTCAGGATTTCTCGCAGAAAATTCCTGAGAAAAACCGGACATTTTCCGCAAGAAAACCGCATGCGTTTTTGCCGCGTTTTTTTCCGGACACTTCCCAATGCATTTTGTAGTGGGAAATCCGAAAAAAAAAACCGCAAAATTAATGAACATACTGCGGTTTTTACCGAGATGTGTTTTTTTTCGCGGAAAAAACCGCATCATGTGCACAAAACATGCGGAATTCATTCTAAATGATGGGATGCTTATTGTATGCGTTTTTTTGCGGTTTTGTAGCGTTTTTACCGGGAAAAACCGCGAAAAAAACGCAACGTGTGCACACAGCCTTAAGGTACCTTCACACATAACGATATCGTTAACGACGTAGCAACGATATCGTTAAGGAAATCGTTCTGTGTGACAGCGACCAACGATCAGGCCCCTGCTGGGAGATCGTTGGTCGCTGAACAAAGTCCAGAACTTTATTTCGTCGCTGGATCGGCGTGTGTGACACCGATCCAGCGATGTCTTCACTGGTAACCAGGGTAAACATCGGGTTACTAAGCGCAGGGCCGCGCTTAGTAACCCGATGTTTACCCTGGTTACCAGCGTAAAAGTAAAAAAAAACAAACACTACATACTTACCTGTGTGACAGCTCTCCAGCGACCAAACAGCGACGCTGCAGCGATCCGGATCGTTGTCGGTATCGCTGCAGCGTCGCTTAATGTGAAGGGGCCTTTAGCCCTCATCAAGCAACCACTTACCATGTAAGTAAAGTATGAGACAATGAGAACAGATTGATTAAATAAGCGTTCTGTCCCCATACCCCATCATGCCATCTGCCGCATGTTCCTTGTGTGCGTGTGGAGATGTGCTGCCGATAACAATAATTTTTATGCTGGCATAAACACCCTAAGGGTCGTGCACATGTTGTGGATTTGCCTGTGGAATTTTCTGTGTGGATTCTGCATCTCTTGGAAGAAAACGCAGGTCATAATCTGCGCGTTTTGGTGCGAATTCTGTGTGGATTTCATGCTTTTTTACCCCTGCGGATTTCTATAATGGAATGGGTACAGAAACGCTGCAGATCCACTCAAAGAAGTGACATGCTCCTTCTTTTAATCCGCTGCGTTTTCCATGTGGAATATTCTGCACCATTAGCACAGCATTTTTTTTTCCATTGTACTGTAAATCACTTGCAGATCTGCAGCGTTTCTGCTCGGAAAAAACGCTGCGGATCTGCAGGAAATCTGCAACGCATGCACATAGCCTAAAGGTACCGTTACACTAAACGACTTACCAACGATCACAACCAGTGATACGACCTGGCCGTGATCGTTGGTAAGTCGTTGTGTGGTCGCTGGGGAGCTGTCACACAGACAGCTCTCTCCAGCGACCAACGATGCCGAAGTCCCCGGGTAACCAGGGTAAACATCGGGTTACTAAGCGCAGGGCCGCGCTTAGAAACCCGATATTTACCCTGGTTACCACTGTAAAAGTAAAAAAAAAAAACAACAGTACATACTTACATTCCGATGTATGTCACGTCCCCCGGCGTCAGCTTCCCGCACTGACTGTGTCAGCGCCGGCCGTAAAGCAGAGCACAGCGGTGATGTCACCGCTGTGCTCTGCTTTACGGCCGGCGCTGACAGTTAGTTAGTGCAGGGAAGCTGACGGCGGGGGACGTGACAGACATCGGAATGTGAGTATGTAGTGTTTTTTTTTTTTTTTTTTTTACATTTACAATGGTAGCCAGGGTAAATATCGGGTTACTAAGCGCGGCCCTGCGCTTAGTAACCCAATATTTACCCTGGTTACAAGTGAACACATCGCTGGATCGGCGTCACACACTCCGATCCAGCGATGACAGCGGGTGATCAGCGACCAAAAAAAAGTCCTGATCATTCTCCAGCGACCAACGATCTCCCAGCAGGGGCCTGATCGTTGGTCGCTGTCACATATAACGAGATCGTTAGCGGGATCGTTGCTACGTCACAAAAAGCGTGACGTTGCAATGATATCGTTAACGAAATCGTTGTGTGTGAAGGTACCTTAAGAAATAGTGTCTTGTCTCGTAGTAGGATGATTGCCAGCATACACACACTGATAATCGGGGTACACATGTTCCTGCGAAGCTGATTGGTTCTGTTAAATTAACTTTTGGTTTTCCCTTTATCCTTTCCCGTGTCTGTTGCCCTAGAAGGGCATGTCTTTTTTTTTTTTAACCGTACTAAAACTATGCAACTATATAGTGTCATAAAAAGAGGTTGAGGTGGAGTAGAAAACTGCATCCAAACTGCACAGGGGAAAAAAAAACGCTTGTTGATTTTCCACAGTCAGTGGTAATTGGTGTTTTTTAACAGGTGAAAGTGAAACCTATTTATTTTATGTGCTTTATATGTAAAAAAAAAAAACAAAACCATGTGCTGATTGCTGAAAAACCAGAGTAAAACAGTTAAGATTCAGATGATGTTTTCAACACCTCGTGAATGATCTCTAAAGGTACCGTCACATTAAGCGACGCTGCAGCGATATAGACAACGATGCTGATCGCTGCAGCGTCGTTGTGTGGTCGCTGGAGAGCTGTCACACAGACAGCTCTCCAGCGACCAACGATGCCGAAGTCCCCGATTAACCAGGGTAAAAATCGGGTTATTAAGCGCAGTGCCGCGCTTAGTAACCCGATGTTTACCCTGGCTACCATTGTAAATGTAAAAAAAACAAAAAACACTACATGCTTACATTCCGGTGTCTGTCGCGTCCCACAGCGTCAGCTTCCCTGCACTGTGTAAGTGCCGGCCGTAAAGCAGAGCGGTGACGTCACCGCTATGCTCTGCTTTACGGCCAGCCGGCGCTGACACAGTGCAGGGAAGCTGACGCCGGGGGACGCGACAGACACCGGAATGTAAGTATGTAGTGTTTTGGTTTTTTTTTACATTTACAATGGTAATCAGGGTAAATATCGGGTTACTAAGCGCGGCCCTGCGCTTAGTAACCCGATGTTTACCCTGGTTACAAGTGAACACATCGCTGAATCGGCGTCACACACGCCGATTCAGCGATGTCAGCGGGTGATCCAGCGACGAAATAAAGTCCTGGCCTTCTAGCTCCGACCAGCGATGTCACAGCAGGATCCTGATCGCTGCTGCGTGTCAAACACAATGATATCGCTATCCAGGACGCTGCAACGTCACGGATCGCTATCGTTATCGTTCTAAAGTTGCTCAGTGTGAAGGTACCTTTAGGCCGGGTTCAGAGTGGCGTATTTCACCATCCGTCTACAGACCGCAATGCCCGGACTATTCGCGGGTCACCTGACCCATATTTACAGCTTCATAGACACATATGAGGCTGTATGTTTGGGTTGGGAGACCCGCGATTAGTATTCGGACCGTGGAATACACCTGTCTGAACCCGACCTTAGGCTTCCCTTACATGTTCGTTTTTCCAGTATGTGTGGTATCCGTTTTTTTCCATGAATGCCATACGTACCCCTTATAATCTACAGTGCCATTAACATGTCCGAGTTTCTACATCGACCGTGTGTCCGTGCAAAACACGGTGCACGGATGAGAAGGGTCAATACAAGAGTATGGGTTCATGAAAAACATGTAAAGCACACGGATGGCGTCATTATACAGTCCGTGTTCTGTTCAAGTATAGGAGAAGCTTTGTAATTTATTTCTTTATCCTTCCGTGAAAATCACTAATAACACACTGATGGTAAAAACGGATGACACACTGATGGAAAGGATCAATCACACCGGCACCGATTTTTCACATACTTGTTTTATACGGATGTGTGAAGGAGGCCTTAAGATGGGAGTGGAGCAATGTTACATCTTGGAGGTATTCTACCTTAGGAGCGTTGGATCGAGGGCAGAATAGGGTCTGTAATAGAGACGTAGAGGATCTATGTGCTGCCATACAGGCTTTACTATGTACGTGGATGCGCAAACGGCTGTCATAGATCGCTTTATGAATCTTCAATACCGCAGATCTGCTATATAAGTGCAGCTGGTGGATCATAAATTTGGCAGCCATTACACCTCATGTAGTGAGGCTGGTGACCTTGTTTTGGGTAACTGAACACATCACCCTATAGGTTATTGTTTTTTTTCTACCTTTGTCACCATATAATGTGTTGGCACATGTGTAGGTGACAAGGTTATGGCCGTGAGGTGCAAGTGAATTGCTGATCACGCACTCAAGGTTACTCGTCCTTGCTGCGATATATGGTCATAGATAGGCGTTATCGTTCAGGAACATCTCCTGTATTCTCTCAGGTGAGAGGGTTGAACGCAGGGACTGGTGATATGGAACGTGACTTCACGTTGTGGGAGGGATGAAGCTGTACATGTCACCCTCCAATTCTGTCCAGCTTTCTGTGACAGCAAGGAAGAGTATTAAAATTGGCCATTCACCTCAGGGTGCATTTAGGAGAGACGACAGTCATAAGAGCCCTCATTCCCGATTATTGGTCCCATTAAATTGTAGGCGAACACGAGACAAATGAGCAAAACTCTTGTTGGTTGGGTCATCATCGTTATCGCCCCATGAAAATGGGGAATGTGCTGCCGATTTTCATGATGCGGTATGTGGATAGAATAGTTATAACAAATGTTCTGTTCCCATCAGTATTTGTCAGCGATGGTCAAAACCGGCCAAAATCGACGTTTCCAACCAGATAGTGATGGGTTCTGATATAGAAGGGTTAGCAAACAGCCACAACAGTTCATGTCCCCATAAGGCCTATAACTATAATAACCACAAGACACCTTTAATGGTTGGAATAAAATGGCCGTGAGGTTTTATTTTGGGTTACAAAATCCAATTAATTAAATAAATAACCAGTAAATAATATCCATAAGTTCATAAGTCCAAATGTCCATAAACTTCCAGAAACCAAATCCACCCAAAGTTGAGTGATTTTTACCCACAAATGAAACCAAACGACAAGTGAAATGATAACATAAAGGGAGGGAGGGCGGGCTCTTCTTTTCTTCAAGCGCCGGCGAACTGAGTATCCAACGCCGGCGCTCAGGTATATATAACAACAAATCCTGCCCAGCAACTGATTGACAACCAATCATCCATCAAAATTTTAGGCGGGCAAAAAGCCAGTCAGAACCAGATCTGACTGCTTTTACATACAATGACAGTAAATAACCTGACCTCCACTTGACCCCTAATATTCATAACATTAATGAATGTGCCAGGCCTATGTGGACATGGGACCCCCGCTATATTTCTGCTGTCTGAGCGGGGGGGCTTACATTCTCTTGACAGCCGTTACTTCTGACCTCATTTGCACCTGCATGCTCTTGACCAAGAGATTACCAGAGTCCACTAAACCAGCGTCATTCCTGAATGATCTAATAAGTCCAAAGGCTGAAGGGATCGGTTGTAGTGAAGTGCCATGTACCCTTACTATTAAATGACCGCAGATTCGATATCTACAAGCCGATCGTCAGTCGTTTTAATAGCCTGATAATGCTGGCCTTCCAGAAATCTGTGCTCACAGAACACTTGTTAGCATGATCGTCCTGCGCACATAGAAGATCTTCAAGGAAATAGGCGATGTGCTGCCGAGAATTATGTTTACTACAGCATGAATGCTCCAGCCCCCGACCAACATGTGTTTTCTTTGTTGGTTGATTAATCGAAAAATCCAATGATTGTCGAATGAGCATTGCAATGAATCAGTTCATCTTTATGGGCCTTAAGAGTTTTTTTTTTTTGCTTTAAATGGAGGTCACAATAAGAGGTGCCAACGTCCGGTCATGGTAAGGGCCGAGTCATGTGCCCAATGCCTGTATGAAGGAACATGAAGGACCCTGTGCTGTGACCTTCAATTAACTCCAAATGCTAAAGGGAAAAAAACACATTTGGTCACTAAAAAGTTGTCTTCAGCTATATTTAGGTCTAGGAAATCTGGACGATGGACAATATGGCTACCACAGCGGCGGCTATGACCAACGCCATCCAGATTTCCTTGGCTTCTGAAGGAAAAACCTGCGTTTTTAAATCCATAAGTCCTTTCCTAAGTGAGGAGGTGCCAGGATCTTGGCTTTGTGTTTAGGCTGTGTTCCGTGCCAAGCATTACTGCCATTGTTGGTGCAGGCCCTGTGCCTTCATAGTCTAAAAGTCACCCTGTTACCCTGCAGGCCAGTTCTTGCTGGAATAAATAGCACGTCATCCAGACGGGCGAGAGGCCAGCTCGAAAAGGGAAAGCCTCTTGGAAAAAGGGGTTGAGTCAGTTGATTAGCATGCAGGCATATTAACCCTTCTTCTTTTTACTATAACATTTGTTCTGATTTACGCCCTCCTCTAGCTACTTTTGCATGCAGTTTCCAAGGTTAACTCCTTCTTTGAAGGGCTTAGATCTCGTTACGTATGGATGTTCTCTGTTTCACTTTTGTTATGATTTGCCGTTTTATTAGTGTTCACCAGATACTCCCTCTTAACTGCTATCATGGATTATAGCTATGATTATCTCAGATCAGTGGACTTTCCATGGTGAAAAGCCACTTGGTTTTATGTAATGATGGCTGCCTTGGTCAGAAAAACCAGCTTCAAAATGATCATCTGCTAAAAATTCAGGTTAATAGAAAGGAAATAATAATAATAATCTTTATTTTTATATAGCGCTAACATATTCCGCAGCGCTTTACATTTTGCACACATTATCATTGCTGTCCCCGTTGGGGCTCACAATCTAAATTCCCTGTCAGTATGTCTTTGGAATGTGGGAGGAAACCGGAGTACCCGGAGGAAACCCACGCAAACACGGAGAGAACATACAAACTCTTTGCAGATGTTGTCCTTGGTGGGGTTTGAACCCAGGACTCCAGCGCTGCAAGGCTGCTGTGCTAACCACTGAGCCACCGTGCCGCCCCAGGAAAGGGAATCATGTATCGTGACACAGGGACATGTGAATGCAGCCTTGGGCTCTGTGCACATCTGCGTCGTGGTTTATAACAGAAATCCCAACACAGTGGTGGAAACGTGCCGTAACTGGCGTAACGAACGGGCACCCAGTGGACCAGATTGACTTACACTGAGGCCTGTCGGTACTGGTGAAGTACTGAGACTCATTCAGGCTGGCTGCCATTAGGAATTATAGGCTAGTATCGTTCTCGGCATCACATGTTTACACAGGACACTGTGCTGCCGAGAAATAGAATTTTTAAGCAAGCTCGAAAATCATTTCACCTGACTAAGCAAATTGATCATTCGCCGGGTAATCGTCAGGGTCTTTACAAAGACTGATTTTTATCAGAAACAACTATTGGCCAGTGTGAATGCTCCCACACTCGTTTTGGGGAGAAAATATTTCTGCCTATGACCCTGTTGACTTGTAAAATATGACATAATCTGCTGTGGAGCCTCCACTGTAGGTGTGAACGGAGCCTTAATAATTATTTTTTTATATGGGATATAATTTACCAAACTCCTGAATGGTGAAATCTACCTAATAATAGGGCAGCACGGTGGCTCAGTGGTCATCATTGTAGTCTTGCTGCTCTGGTGTCCTGGACTCTAATCCCACCAATGAAAACATCTGCAAGCAGTTTGTATGATCCCCCTGTGTTTTTAGGAGTTTCATCCCACACTCCAATGACCTACTGATAGGGGATTTAGATTGTGAGCCCCAATGAGGACAGCCATGAATGTTTGAAAGTGGTGTGGAAATTAATGGTACTATATAAGCAGTGTTACATGTATACCACTCAGTATATGAAGGCAATACAAAGGAAACATTAATTATTTTTGGAATCCTGGGAAAATCTAACTCGGGGTGACCATTAATTATAATTCTTCACAGTAGAGAGGAGATAATGGTTTACTGTCACACAGCTATGATGCAGTTCTGAGCTGGAGTTAATCACATGGGTTTTAGTCAAGCTTCTTTTCATCACACAGAATCACTTCTCTTCACACACACACACACACACACACACACACACACACACACACACACACACACACACACACACACACACACACTGTCATAAGGAGAACTGTACCTTTCTCATGTAGTGATGTGGGGGGGAGGGGGATGAGTCCGGTGATGTAGCTCTCTCACTTCTATCTTAAGGTAATAAAGATGCTCCTGGCTGTCCTGACTGCTTCTATGATTACAGCAATGGCTTCCCAAGAAGAACTGGTCTATACAGCCTGTCTGATTTCAGTCTGACAGGAGACTCTCTAGCAAACACCTTACACTTGGATGTCCCAGACACAATAACAACTTTCTCAGTATCCCCTGGGGCAGAGCTAACCATTCCCTGTCTAGTATAACCATTTTAACTCTTATAGTTGCTCGATGATCTGTCACAGCAAGTTAAACTAATAAAATTATACAGGGGTGCATGTATAACGCTCGATGACATAGCGGCTTTTTTTTTTTTTTGTGTCTCAGCTTTTCCCAGAAATGAGTGAAGGCAGCAGCCATGAACCCATTAAGTAATTGCTGATTCGGGTCCTCAACATCACATCAGAATAGGACATGCTCCTAGTCTCCCGAATATCATTCTCAGATCCCTGATTTTAACAGATTCCTAAATACATCCATTCTTATTAATGGGTCCGCAGCTTTAGGAGTCAATTAAATCATGTAGCAATTCTATAGCATCTTTTGGTAATCTGGGTGTTCTGGATCAGTTAATAAGGGACTAAAGCGATTCTAATGGTAGAATTTACTCTACTTTGCTGGAGGCTTAGTAGGTCTTATTAATCAAACCTGTCTTTGTTGCCC
The DNA here is from genome assembly GCF_032444005.1 of Ranitomeya imitator. Taxonomy (NCBI): domain Eukaryota; kingdom Metazoa; phylum Chordata; class Amphibia; order Anura; family Dendrobatidae; genus Ranitomeya; species Ranitomeya imitator. The sequence continues at coordinate 630,113,383 of NC_091285.1, forward strand.
ATAGCAACCTATCAGAGCTCCGCTTTCATTCTTAAAGAGCAGTTTAAAAAATGGAAGCTGAGCGCTGATTGGTTGCTATGGGCAACAAAGACAGGTTTGCTTTTATAAAGTTTTGATGAATGAGGCCTAGTGTCCCCTTTCACAAACACTGACTAGTTCCACGATACCGGTGAAGGTGCTGCTGCTTCCTAGGCCCAGCCCGGGGCAGTGGCCATCTACTGCAGGATACTGTTCTCCATAGACTCTGCATTTAGTCTTGCAGTTTATCCCTAGGAGCGATGGCTGCTGATCAGACTGGCTTGTAATTACATTGTCAGTATGTCTGCCTCATCCAGGTTCTACCTCCCCCCTGTCTTGTAACTACAAAGATTCTTAAAATAGTGTCAGCAAGCGAGGGTGGGGACAAGAGGCCGTTCATGTCGTGTCTCCGGCTCTTGCGTTTGGTTATATTTATGGACTATTAGTAATCAGGGCTGTGGAGTCGGTAAGTCAAACCTCCGACTCCTCAATTTCCATGACAACAACTTTGACTCTGACTCCACCAGAATGGGCTCCGACTCCACAGCCCTGATTAGTATTGTCATTGTATTGCTGCATGCCGAGGTTTAGGCCTCATTCAGAAGAGTGCGCTGGTAGCTCCCGGACCTTCTAGGGCCCATGAGCAAAAAAATAACCTGCACCCATGCACTATTCTGCTCCAAGTTACAGGCATAGTGCATGTTCTGGGAGGCAGCTACGGCACCAGTCCGCGGTGTGGAGGAGGGCACGGAGCCACTCACCTTCCCAGTAATGTCCACAGCCTGAGCTGGAAACCGTGAACGTGACAGGTCCAGTTATAGCAAAGGCCCTCTAAACCCTTCCATTATTAGCTTTTTGATGGGTCCTCACACTGCAGACCTGCAACATGGGGGAATTGCCATAATCATTGTTGAGGTTCAACAGTGGGATCCTTAAAGGGGTTGCCCACTTTCAGGAAACGCTGTGCAATACCTAAAATAGCACAGCAGGTACTCACCATTGCTAGGCCCAGCGATAGCTCCCCGACACTGTTCCAGTCGCCTGTGGTTTGCCTGCAGCAGAGAAATCACATAGGCATCACCACTTTAGCCAGTCACTGATCTTCTGCCTTGGCACAGCCGCTGAGCTCAGTGATTAGCTACAGCGGTGATGCGTACTGTCATCGTGACATCACCGCTGCAGCCAATACACTAAAGACCGAAGCAGCAGCCGGGAGCAGTTACTGGACCCAAAAAAAGGTCTGTGGTTCTTGTTTTGGGTATTTTACAGTGTTTTGAGTCAATTTTCTTGAAAGTTTAAAACCCCTTTAAAGCAGTTCTTTAGTTTGAGGTTCTTGATTCTGCTGACAGGCTGCATGGAAGCTGCTCACTGACTTCTCTACATCTTCGCGGCTCTATATTATTTGACCATTCTCATATAAAAGTATATTATGGAAATAGAGGGACCCTTTGGAGCGCTTTGACCTAGGATAGCTGGAGGCAATGCATGCGTATTTCAGATTGTCCATAGTAGAAGTTGTTTTGGACTTGCTGGTATTTTGCCTTCGCCTTTCCTTTAACCTCCTCTCTCTGGGGAGGTTACCTCATACTTACACTAGGACATTTTGTTCCCAAACTGCAGGAAATAGTATTTTGCTGACAGTTTTGCCTGCAGACAAAGTCCTGTGTTGGGGAATGTCTCGAGTTCTCTTTTTGCTGAATTTACAGAAAACAATTTGTCGGAAACCAGTTATCAGTCAGTCTGGCTTAGCTGTCCTTACGAGTACTAGGAGGACTACCACCGGAATGTTGAGTTTCAACACCCAATTTTTTTTTTTATGTATCTGCTTAACTCCTCTTCCCATAGAGAGCACATGAACTATCATGTATTTGTATGGGGGTTTCAGGGATAGACACCTGTACGACTGCTATCTAAATGCAACCTTACTCATTAGGTAAAAGTTGGCCAAACCCACAATTTTGGCATGATCAGCCAACAGTCTAATATGTACAGAGGCCTCCCCACAATCGGCGACCTATAATTCAATCGCTCGATCCAGATTGTTCCAGCAGCATCTATCATACAGTATATACAACACGGGAACGGTCAGCTGAGCATTGTATGGGGAAGTTGAAATAGGTAGCATTCTGCCAAAACCGATCAGTCAACAGCTAACTAATATGTACAGTGCCTACAAGTAGTATTCAACCCCCTGCAGATTTAGCAGGTTTAATAAGATGCAAATAAGTTAGAGCCTTCAAACTTCAAACAAGAGCAGGATTTATTAACGGATGCATAAATCTTACAAACCAAAAAGTTTTGTTGCTCAGTTAAATTTTTATAAATTTTAAACATAAAAGTGGGGGTCAATTATTATTCAACCCCTAGGTTTAATATTTTGTGGAATAACCTTTGTTTGCAATTACAGCTAATAATCGTCTTTTATAAGACCTGATCAGGCCGGCACAGGTCTCTGGAGTTATCTTGGCCCACTCCTCCATGCAGATCTTCTCCAAGTTATCTAGATTCTTTGGGTGTCTCATCTGGACTTTAATCTTGAGCTCCTTCCACAAGTTTTCAATTGGGTTAAGGTCAGGAGACTGACTAGGCCACTGCAACACCTTGATTTTTTTGCCTCTTGAACCAGGCCTTGGTTTTCTTGGCTGTGTGCTTTGGGTCGTTGTCTTGTTGGAAGATGAAATGACGACCCATCTTAAGATCCTTGATGGAGGAGCGGAGGTTCTTGGCCAAAATCTCCAGGTAGGCCGTGCTATCCATCTTCCCATGGATGCGGACCAGATGGCCAGGCCCCTTGGCTGAGAAACAGCCCCACAGCATGATGCTGCCACCACCATGCTTGAGTGTAGTGATGGTATTCTTGGGGTCGTATGCAGTGCCATCCAGTCTCCAAACGTCATGTGTGTGGTTGGCACCAAAGATCTTGATCTTGGTCTCATCAGACCAGAGAACCTTGAACCAGTCAGTCTCAGAGTCCTCCAAGTGATCATGAGCAAACTGTAGACGAGCCTTGACATGACGCTTTGAAAGTAAAGGTACCTTACGGGCTCGTCTGGAACAGAGACCATTGCGGTGGAGTACGTTACATATGGTATTGACTGAAACCAATGTCCCCACTGCCATGAGATCTTCCCGGAGCTCCTTCCTTGTTGTCCTTGGGTTAGCTTTGACTCTTCGGACAAGCCTGGCCCCGGCATGGGAGGAAACTTTCAAAGGCTGTCCAGGCCGTGGAAGGCTAACAGTAGTTCCATAAGCCTTCCACTTCCGGATAATGCTCCCAACAGTGGAGACAGGTAGGCCCAACTCCTTGGAAAGGGTTTTGTACCCCTTGCCAGCCTTGTGACCCTCCACGATCTTGTCTCTGATGGCCTTGGAATGCTCCTTTGTCTTTCCCATGTTGACCATGTATGAGTGCTGTTCACAAGTTTGGGGAGGGTCTTAAATAGTCAGAAAAGGCTGGAAAAAGAGATAATTAATCCAAACATGTGAAGCTCATTGTTCTTTGTGCCTGAACGACTTCTTAATACTTTAGGGGAACCAAACAGAATTCTGGTGGGTTGAGGGGTTGAATAATAAATGACCCTCTGAAAAGACTTTTCACAATTTAAAAAAAAAATAAACAAAGAAATAACATTCTTTTTTGCTGCAGTGCATTTCACACGTCCAGGCTGATCTACAGTCCAAATGTCACAATGCCAAGTTAATTCCAAATGTGTAAACCTGCTAAATCTGCAGGGGGTTGAATACTACTTCTAGGCACTGTATGGCCAGATTAAGGCCCTCAGACACATTAGACTAAAGTCCGACCAAACCTAAAAACGTTGGTGGGATTGGCCAATAGTCTAATGTGTATGGGGGCCTTCCAACCCTCCCTAGATAGGCGATGCCAGGGAGGATAACGATATGGTTTGTTGAAATGAATTGAACAATCCTTTTGTTCTCTCTGAAAATAATGCAGTTGCTTAATGATTTTGTTTGACAAAAGAACACAGGAGCTCTTTGTAAGCCAAGTGTTCCTCTGTATCGGGGAGTCGGGGGAAGCCATCATTCAGCTGACAGACTTTCAGTGTCTGGTCAACTGAGATGTTGATATTGTGGGGGTAAGGGTGGTATATCCACATATCTAGGTAAATGTCAGTATTCCGGAGTCTCCCGAGTTCTGAGTAACCACTAGTGTATGAGTTGGTGGCCTTTATTGGTTGTCTTTCAGTTATTGCAGAAATCTAAGTAACTTCCTAATAGAGTTGACCCAAGGGCATAACATCTGTTGAAGCGGCCTGGTGTATGGGGCCCCTGGAAGAGGACGTCCATTCCAGGGCATCTGCCCCCATTTTATCATGTGGTGAGAACATGACTGGTGCTTTGGTCAATCTACAAAGATGTGGAAAATATACATTGAATGGGCCACGAGGAGCTCCCGTTTATCAGGAACGCGTGCTATGGTGCATGGTGTTCACCACAATCCCATTGTCTTGACAGAGACTTTTTTTTTTTTTTTTTTTACAATTCTCATTTATTTTCCTTGTATGATTTATGGCTGTAGTAATGTACATATAACACATCTAATGACTAGCAAGTTAATGTGAGATTTTTTTTCTGCAGTCGTGGGACATTTTCTTCCGAAATGCCAATGCCGGAGCAGCCCCCGGAACAGCTTACCAGAGCCCCCCACCCCTGGGTAGCAGCCTGTCTACATTCTCCCAGGCACAGTCACTGGTGCAGGCACAGCCAAATGTAGACAAGCTAGTGGAAGACCACCTTGCTGTGCAGTCCCTCATCCGGGCTTATCAGGTATGTCTCTCCTACCTACCTATTTCACTTGCTTTCTTCCCATTTCACTTACAATATGGCAATCACAGACTCCATAAACTATAGTACTCCGGGCTGCCAGTAGGCTTTTTTTTTTAGACACAATTAACACCTCTGAAGAAGTGGGCCCTCTATTTTGCAGGGTAGCATCAGGGGTACAACTATCTAAAGTCTGGTCATTCCTGCTGATATAGGGAGCAATTCACGAAATATTTGTATTAGTTTCTGTTCACATCTGCCTTCGGAATTTCATTTTTCTATTCCAGAAAAACAGAATTCATCCAGTGGGCCGATCTGTTACATGACAGACAGAATTTGCACCCGAAGGGAACAATTGACTATAATAAGAGCCAACAGAGTTTCTGTTACGGTGCCTGTCATTTTACCAGAAAAATTAGAACCTCCAATGCAAATGTGAGCAAAACCTAAAGACCCCTATACATGATCACATGCCTAGGCCCTGGCTGGCCCCAACTACTGAGTACGACAGCAAGACACTAGTCTCACTACTAAGGTAATGAAACAAATGGAGAAATCAAGCAACAAATGGAACTCCACAGCTTAGACTAGAACAACTTCTCCAAGGAGGTCAGCATAGAAAACCTATAACCTGCACAGGAGAGAGCAAGAAATGAGTTTAAATAATGGAAGGGAGTGGCAGTAAGACGCAGCAGCTGAGATTAGAGACATATGGAATCCCAACAGGTTCAAAAAGGAACTCTTAACCCCTTCCACACCAAGTGAAAATCAATCTGCCCCACTCAATTTATTCGGGGAGCAGAATATGCTCCAAAGAGGACCTGCAATCCGCAAATCACTGTGACCTTTTGATCCCAGATACCACAAAGATCTCAGCAGGATGCGGCACATTCTTGACAGCTCTCATTACATTGTGATGTCACGCAATCCCTGCTGCCAATCAGCACTGGCTTCACTCTCCCCGCCTTCAAAGGTATCACAGACATCTGAAGGAAGTGAAAGAGCAGAATATCTCCAGATCTAAGTGATTTGTCCAAAGGTGGAGAGAGTGAAATGGCTGCTAATTGACCCCGGGCAGGGCCGGTTCCAGGTTTTTGAGGGCCTTGGGCGAAAGAGTCTCAGTGGGCCCCCCCTTTAACACATACCACGATTCTTGATCGCATATAAACACAGCCATGTAGTATTAAACACAGCCCATGTAGTATATAGCACAGCCACGTAGTATATAGCACAGCCCACGTATTATATAATAGCCCATATAGTATATAGCACAGCCACATAGTATATAGCACGGCCCACATAGTTTATAGAACAGCCATGTAGTATAAAGCGCAGCCCGCACAGTAGTATATAGCACTGCCCACACAGTAGTATACAGCACAGCCCACACAGTAGTATACAGCACAGCCCATGTAGTATATAACACAGCCCACGCAGTATATAAGAGCCCATACCTTGTCCTCCCAGCCAGGCTCTGCATCCCCCCGCAATCCTTTGCTCCAGGTGGCAGGTGCTGCACACTTCCTGTTTGACGACGCGCGGCTCATTCTCCGGCCACTGGACGGTCGGAAGTCACTCTGCGTATCCATGGCGACGCATTGTGGGCAGCTATCCAGCAGCTGCGAAAGTCCCAGAGCTCCGTGCCGCCTCCTCTCTTCTAGCGTGCACCTTGGGCCGCAGATGCCTGCCTCAGGGGCTGCATGTGGGCAGCCTGCCCCTAACGCTGGTCCTGAATGGGCCCCCCTGTCTCGCAAGGGCCCCGGCACTTGCCCGGGTACGCCGGGTGCTGATTCCAGGCCTGACCCCAGGCATTGCGTAACGTAACAATGTAATGAGAGCCAGTGCCGACACTGCTGGAACGGCGCCGCCACTGGAAGTGAGTGCAAGTTCTAAGGCATTACAAGGGGCAAACAAAGGGATTGAGAAGGGGTTGTCCTAGTAGTAGACAACCCCTTTAAGCTTCCTAACTGAGCTGAACTGTTGCCATTTTGTTTCTTAAATATATTAGGTATCCTGCTCCTGTGCTGTATTCCAGCCATTATTACTGAGATTATTGTTATCGGTCTGCACCTAAGTAGTTGCGCAGACATTACAATGGCCTCATTTATCAAAACTGTGTAAAACGAAAGCAGTCCGCGTCACCAATGGAATCCAATCAGAGCAACTCTTAAATTTCGGTAACTGATGCGGAAAAGTGAAAGCTGAGTTTTCATGGATTAATACGTGTGCCAAGGACAGTTTGCATTTTTTACAGTTTTCATACACGAGACAGAAGCCGAATAGCTGTGTTGAACGTTGGGGTACTAGTTGATGAGACCCCCTGCTGGTAGCAAAAACTAAGGGGTGGAATTGCTCAACTGACCCCTGCACTCCTATGTACACACGTGGTGAAAATTGTTGGTGCCCCTCGTTTAATGACAGAAAAACCCACAATGGTCACGGAAATAACTTGAATCTGACAAAAGTAATAAATAAAAGATCTATGAAAATGAACAACTGAAAGTCGGACATTGCTTTTCAGCCATGCTTCCACAGAATGTAAAAAAAAAAAACTAATGAAATATGCCTGGACAGAAATGATGGCACCCCTGAAAATAATGTGACAAAGGGGACATGTTAAATCACGGTGTGTCCACTAATTAGCATCACAGGTGTCTACAATCCTGGAATCGGTGAGTGGCCTGTATATAGGGCTACAGATACTCACTGTGCTGTGTGGTGACATGGGGTGTATAACACTCAGCATGGACCAGCGGAAGCGAAGGAAAGAGTTGTCTCAGGAAATTAGAAAGAAAATTATAGACAAACATGTTAAAGGTAAAAGTTATAAGACCATCTCCAAGCAGCTTGATGTTCCCTTGACTACAGTTGCACATATTATTCAGAAATGTAAGATCCATGGGATTGTAGCCAATCTCCCTGGATATGGACGCAGGAGAAAAATTGATGACAAATCGAGACGGATAACACTGGTCTACAAAAAATAAATAAAACATTTTCTGGCATGGACTTTAAGAACAGTTTTAGACTAATTTGAGGGTGCTGAATTCATCTGATCTTCTAATTTCTCTATCACATCACGTTTTTGCGCTATAGGTATATAGCCCATTTTCATGAATTCCATGATAAATATAAGTAGTGTATGAAAAGTGCCGGTTTATACGGTTCACTAAGGTAAATTTAGTTTTCATTTAGTCTCCCAATAAATGTGAGAATATCTTTGTTTTCTTTGAACATGCATAATTCCCATTTGTTATGATAACACTCTTGTTTTCTGTGCTACTGGGACAGTAGAGCTACAGCAGAGCGTTGGGTGAAAACTGAATGGCCTCAGCGACAGAGTTTGGCATCTGGCGATAAGAATGTCATCCATGATCCTCTGGTGGATAGGAAGGACATTGTCTTTCCTCCCTTTCGCATAAAACTTGGATTGATGAAGCAGTTCGTCAAAGCTCTCAATCACAGTGGAGAATGCTTTAACTATATATGTTCAACTTTTCCTGATCTTAGTGAAGAGAAGAAAAAGGCTGGAATATTTGATGGACCTCAAATAAGACCACTTATGAGAGACCCAAATTTTATCACATCAATGAATGAGACAGAAGAAAGAGCTTGGAGGCATTTTGTAATGTGGTGCAGAATTTTCTAGGGAATAAGAAAGCAGACAACTATGAAGAGATTGTGGAAGAGCTACTAATGAGTCTGCGAAATCTTGGATGTAGAATGAGGATCAAGATTCACTATTTACACAGCCATTTGGACTTTTTTCCAGAGAACCTTGGGGATGTGAGCGAGGAACAAGGGGAGCATTTTCATCAGGACATTAAAACAATGGAAGAACGGTATCAAGGCCGGTGGGACTCACATATGATGGCTGACTATTGCTGGAGCTTGATGAGAGAGAACCCAGAAGCTGTACATCACAGATCAGCCAAGAAAAGAAAGTTCAAATAACTGCCATTTGTCATTCATCTGTGTGCCATATACAGGTCCTTCTCAAAAAATTAGCATATAGTGTTAAATTTCATTATTTACCATAATGTAATGATTACAATTAAACTTTCATATATTATAGATTCATTATCCACCAACTGAAATTTGTCAGGTCTTTTATTGTTTTAATACTGATGATTTTGGCATACAACTCCTGATAACCCAAAAAACCTGTCTCAATAAATTAGCATATTTCACCCATCCAATCAAATAAAAGTGTTTTTTAATAACAAACAAAAAAAACATCAAATAATAATGTTCAGTTATGCACTCAATACTTGGTCGGGAATCCTTTGGCAGAAATGACTGCTTCAATGCGGCGTGGCATGGAGGCAATCAGCCTGTGACACTGCTGAGATGTTATGGAGGCCCAGGATGCTTCAATAGCGGCCTTAAGCTCATCCAGAGTGTTGGGTCTTGCGTCTCTCAACTTTCTCTTCACAATATCCCACAGATTCTCTATGGGGTTCAGGTCAGGAGAGTTGGCAGGCCAATTGAGCACAGTAATACCATGGTCAGTAAACCATTTACCAGTGGTTTTGGCACTGTGAGCAGGTGCCAGGTCGTGCTGAAAAATGAAATCTTCATCTCCATAAAGCATTTCAGCCGATGGAAGCATGAAGTGCTCCAAAATCTCCTGATAGCTAGCTGCATTGACCCTGCCCTTGATGAAACACAGTGGACCAACACCAGCAGCTGACATGGCACCCCACACCATCACTGACTGTGGGTACTTGACACTGGACTTCAGGCATTTTGGCATTTCCTTCTCCCCAGTCTTCCTCCAGACTCTGGCACCTTGATTTCCGAATGACATGCAAAATTTGCTTTCATCAGAAAAAAGTACTTGGGACCACTTAGCAACAGTCCAGTGCTGCTTCTCTGTAGCCCAGGTCAGGCGCCTCTGCCGCTGTTTATGGTTCAAAAGTGGCTTTACCTGGGGAATGCGGCACCTGTAGCCCATTTCCTGCACACGCCTGTGCACGGTGGCTCTGGATGTTTCCACACCAGACTCAGTCCACTGCTTCCTCAGGTTCCCCAAGGTCTGGAATCGGTCCTTCTCCACAATCTTCCTCAGGGTCCGGTCTCCTCTTCTCGTTGTACAGCGTTTTCTGCCACATTGTTTCCTTCCAACAGACTTACCATTGAGGTGCCTTGATACAGCACTCTGGGAACAGCCTATTTGTTGAGAAATTTCTTTCTGGGTCTTACCCTCTTGCTTGAGGGTGTCAATGATGGCCTTCTTGACATCTGTCAGGTCGCTAGTCTTACCCATGATGGGGGTTTTGAGTAATGAACCAGGCAGGGAGTTTATAAAAGCCTCAGGTATCTTTTGCATGTGTTTAGAGTTAATTAGTTGATTCAGAAGATTAGGGTAATAGGTCGTTTAGAGAACCTTTTCTTGATATGCTAATTTATTGAGACAGGTTTTTTGGGTTATCAGGAGTTGTATGCCAAAATCATCAGTATTAAAACAATAAAAGACCTGACAAATTTCAGTTGGTGGATAATGAATCTATAATATATGAAAGTTTAATTGTAATCATTACATTATGGTAAATAATGAAATTTAACACTATATGCTAATTTTTTGAGAAGGACCTGTTGTACATAGACTTTGAAATCTTTGTTATTCCTTGATTAAAAATATGCAAAATGTAGTACCGAAAATCATGTGTTTTTATCATAAAACATTAGGAGTAGTTTTCATCAAAAATTGAAAATATCTCGAAATCCTGATGTGATAGCTAAAAACGGAGTTCATATTCGTAATCCGCAGCCAAAATTGACTTAAAATATGTTTTAAAACCTTTTGCCAGAAAAATTGCGTTGACCAGTGTAATATGAATGGTAACAAAAGAGCCCAGAAAAACGTCTAAACAGATTAAAGGTGAACTTCAAGCTCAAGGAACATCAGTGTCAGATCACACCATCCGTCGTTGTATGAGCCAAAGTGGACTTCATGGGAGACGACCAAGGAGGACACCATTGTTTAAAAAGAAAATCATAAAAAAGCCAGACTGGAATTTGCCAAACTACATGTTGACAAGCCACACAGCCTATGGACAGATGAGACAAAAATTGGACTTTTTGGCAAGGCACATCAGCTCTATGTTCACAGATGGAAAAATGAAGCCTATCAAGAAAGGAACACTGTCCCTACTGTGAAACATGGAGGAGGCTCTGTTATGTTTTGGAGCTGCTTTGCTGCATCTGGCACAGGGTGTCTAGAATCTGTGCAGGGTACAATGAAATCTCAAGACTATCAAGAGATTATAGAGAGAAATGTGCTGCCAACTGTCACCATCTTTTCTGTCCAGGCCCATTTCATGAGTTTTATTTTTTTTTTATTATTATTTATGTGGAAACATGGTTGAAAAGCAATGTCTGACTTTCATTTGTTCATTTTCATAGATTTTGTTTATTATTACTTTTGTCGGATTCAAGTTATTTCTGTGACCATTGTGAGTTTTTCTGTCATTAAACGAGGGGTACCAACAATTTTGATCACGTGTGTAGCTAATCAGCTCTTCTCGGAGAGCAGTGTAATGGAGCACAGATTTATAGAGAGTGCAAAGGCTTTCGATGGGGCTTTCGCACCTTTGGCTATCGATGAGGGTCTCATCACTCCTCCCTTCTCAAATCAAATCTTTTAACTTGTCAAAAGTTTTATTTAAGATGAAAAGGACAGCTCAAGAACATACAGTACAGACCAAAAGTTTGGACACACCTTCTCATTTAAATTTTTTTTTGTATTTTCATGACTGAAAATTGTAAATTCACACTAAAGGCATCAAAACTATGAATTAACACATGTGGAATTATATACTTAACAAAAAAGTGTAAAACTGAACATATGTCTTATATTTTAGGTTTTTCAAAGTAGCCACCTTTTGCTTTGATGACTGCTTTGCCCACTCTTGGCATTCTCTTGATGAGCTTCAAGAGGTAGTCACCGGAAATGGTTTTCACTTCACAGGTGTGCCCTGTCAGGTTTAATAAGTGTGATTTCTTGCCTTATAAATGGGGTTGGGACCATCAGTTGTGTTGTGCAGAAGTCTGGTGGATACACAGCTGATAGTCCTACTGAATAGACTGCTAGAATTTGTATTATGGCAAGAAAAAAGCAGCTAAGTAAAGAAAAACGAGTGTCCTTCATTACTTTAAGAAATGAAGGTGAGTCTGAAAAATTGGGAAAACTTTGAGAGTGTCCCCAAGTGCAGTTGCAAAAACCATCAAGCGCTACAAAGAAACTGGCTCACATGAGGACCGCCCCAGGAAAGGAAGACCAAGAGTCACCTCTGCTTCTGAGGATAAGTTTATCTGAGTCACCAGCCTCAGAAATCGCAGGTTAACAGCAGCTCAGATTAGAGACCAGGTCAATGCCACACAGAGTTCTAGCAGCAGACACATCTGTACAACAACTGTTAAGAGGAGACTTTGTGCAGCCGGCCTTCATGGTAAAATAGCCGCTAGGAAACCACTGCTAAGGACAGGCAACAAGCAGAAGAGACTTGTTTGGGCTAAAGAACACAAGGAATGGACATTAGACCAGTGGAAATCTGTGCTTTGGTCTGATGAGTCCAAATTTGAGATCTTTGGTTCCAACCACCGTGTCTTTGTGCAATGCAGAAAAGGTGAACGGATGGACTCTACATGCCTGGTTCCCACCGTGAAGCATGGAGGAGGAGGAGGTGTGATGGTGTGGGGGTGCTTTACTGGTGACACTGTTGGGGATTTATTCAAAATTGAAGGCATACTGAACCAGCATGGCTACCACAGCATCTTGCAGCGGCATGCGATTCCATCCGGTTTGCGTTTAGTTGGACCATCATTTATTTTTCAACAGGACAATGACCCCAAACACACCTCCAGGCTGTGTAAGGGCTATTTGACCAAGAAGGAGAGTGATGGGGTGCTACGCCAGATGACCTGGCCTCCACAGTTACCAGACCTGAACCCAATCAAGATAGTTTGGGGTGAGCTGGACCGCAGAGTGAAGGCAAAAGGGCCAACAAGTGCTAAGCATCTCTGGGAACTCCTTCAAGATTGTTGGAAGACCATTCCCGGTGACTACCTCTTGAAGCTCATCAAGAGAATGCCAAGAGTGTGCAAAGCAGTCATCAAAGCAAAAGGTGGCTACTTTGAAGAACCTAGAATATAAGACATAATTTCAGTTGTTTCACACTTTTTTGTTAAGTATATAATTCCACATGTGTTAATTCATAGTTTTGATGCCTTCAGTGTGAATGTATAATTTTCATAGTCATGAAAATACAGAAAAATCTTTAAATGAGAAGGTGTGTCCAAACTTTTGGTCTGTACTGTACATCTACTGCTAAGTTTTCTTTTTCTCTGAGGAGGAAGTGCTTTTTAACCACAGCATGAAAACTCTTCCGGCTTTCTATATTGCTGAGGCAGTCACCTCTATTCTCATATTGATTACTTAGTGACTGCCTGTCGGGATGGGGGAGGTGTCATTAACCAGTTTGTGTCATTGCTTCTAGGTAAGGGGTCACCACATTGCAAAACTTGACCCCCTCGGAATTAGCACTGTTAATTTTGATGACGCTCCAGTAATTGTCGGTCCTCCGAATGTCGGTGAGGGTTATGTGTCAGACTCATTGTAACTGTTCTCTTTACTTTTCCTCCTTTTTTTCCTGTGTTTATTATTTTACGTGGTGCCTTCTCTTTACCCCTCCAATTCTGTTATTCCCCGACAACCTTGTCCCCTGACATCTCTATATCTATGCTCTTGTCTTTCCTTCACTGTTCTCTTCTACCCTGGCACCTTTCCTTAATGTAGATCCGCGGGCACCATGTTGCCCAGCTTGACCCACTGGGCATTCTGGACGCAGATTTGGACTCATGTGTGCCAGCTGACATTGTCACATCCTCAGACAAACTCGGTGAGGGCCAGTAGCTATGGTAGTATGGTCACTGCTTCCCGCCTTCTCTCACCCCCAAGATGTTTGTTTGTCCCCCTGCTCGCTATTATGGAGGTCCAGAGCTCGCAGCTAACAGCTTCTCTCTGGTGGGAAATGTCCAACATAGCAAGACGTCTAAGACCCTGTGCACACCACATGTTTTCCATAAGTGTGACATGTATGCCAGGAAACCACCTGACATACACGCTAAGCGTGTCTTTTACTAGATGGAGGCCATCAGTGTGTCTTTTTCGCCTCCGTCTCCATCACGTGCAGTTGTGTAATAGAAGAATGCTATAAATTGAAATCTGAAATAACCAGAGGTCCAAAATGCAGTGTGAGCCTAGCCTTAGGCAACTTTTGAGACACATGTAATAAAGGCACGTATTTTTTCCCAAGACTCTGGCAAGTCTCAGGTCCAAATACCTGACCGCATCGTAGATTCCCAAAATGCTGTTTGTTCAAGAAATTTGATCAATGGCTGGTGTGTGAATTGCATTGGTAATACTGAAATGCCCAAGAAATGACCCAACAAATGGGACTAGACGACCATCTCGTGTTTGGAGGAATCCTGACAGATGATGTTGGGGAAAAGAAGGATCGGGGAGATGGACTTTCAACACCTGATCTGTTTGTTTTCAGGGGAGATAAGCCTCTGCCAGAGGAGTCTGGCAGTGAATTTTTCTTTTCTCCCTCTTTTTCGGGAACGGGAGCTGTTGGCCACATGTTCATCTCTGCCAACAGCTTTCTCATATATAAGGCCTAGGTTCACACTGCATTTTTGGCCTATGTCTTACAGTCATCTAAAATTGGCGTTATGCCGTTTCTAAATCCATTGCCCTCGTCTTGGGTAAATGACCAGCTACTCAATGCTAATCGGCCAAAGTAAGACATTTAACAAGACCAAACAATGGCCGACGGGCACAGTAGAGATGACTGGCGTGGCGGTCCTGCCCTTGAAGCTGTTAGTAGGAGCTCTGAGTGTAGCCCGGGTAATAACTGATGGTTAGGGTACCAAGGCTTGTGCTGCTCTCACGCCAGAAACCACTAACATAGACTAGTTCAGCCAGTAACCACCAACTAACCACACGTGGCATGATCTGGGTGGGTTCGGGGGGCCGGGATTGCTTGGGACATGGAGCATGTGGTGGGCATGAGAACGTTTCTGTGTGTGTGTGTGGACTGATCTGAGGAGAAGGTCGGCACATGTAAGTATTTTATCATTTCTATAACTTGGTAAAGATAAAGTGTCTGAAATTAATCATCATGGATACTGATTGATTCTCTCCTCTACTGCACGGGCTGCCATGAATTCTATGTAGTGTAAGGTGTGCTATGGAAATGTCAATATTAGACATGAATGAGGATGAACATGTGGTAAAAGCTGCAAGACCAAGTTTTGGCAAATTTGTAGATCTTGTTCAGATGGGTAATTGGGATGTGCATGTATCTATCACCAGAGACTGATGGACTAGATAGTTATACAATGATACCGGCTTCTCTTATAAGCTGGGGCCATGGGCCGCCTAATCACAGACAACCTCCTTAGGCTGGGGAGAGGCCACACAACTCGTGCGGCCACAGATCGCTTTATGCCGCTGCTACATAGCAGTGTAATGCAGGTGATTTGGGGAATAGTGTGACCCACAGGGTACTGAGGCCGCAATAAGGACAAAAAAATACAGTTGACTTTTTTGTGATTTGCTTGTTGCGGTCCCAGTACCTTCCCATTCATCTGCATTATGTTTCTATTTTGCAGGGACCTACAGTGATCTATAGCGTCACGGCCAAAGCTGCCATGTATCCCTGGCCTTAAAGGGAATCTATCGGCAGGATTTTGGTATGTAGTCTGACAACAGCATGACGTAGAGGCAGAGATACTGATTCCAGCCATATATCACTTAGTTTACTGGGTGCAGTTGTTGTAATAGAATCACAGTTTTCTCTTCTGCAGATCTAGCAGTTCTCTAACTGCTGAGCCCTGTATAACCCCGCCCCACACCACTGATTGGCTGCTTTCTGTGTACAGTCACTGGTGGGGGCGTGGTTGGACTACAAGGCACAAAAGATCTAGTCCTATAGTGATGTTATACTGCTGATAAAACACTAATTTTACTGAAACATGAAAACACAGCCTAGTGAGTGATACATCGCTGGAATCAGGGTCGCTGTACCTACATCGTGGTGCTCTCAAATTACATAACAAAACCCTGCTGACAGATTATCTTTACCGTAATTTGAAAGCCACAGGAGACCACCAGCAAGTACCTAAGTTTTCTGGGGGTGATTGATCACAATGTAATACTTCTTCTTGCTGATTTAGATGAATGACTGTCCATGTAAAATATGGTAGGGAAACCATGCCATGATGTCCGTATGCCTTAGAAGCAGATCTGTCTCTACATTTCACAATACAAGCTGCGTTATTAAATAGGTCTCTTAGACTTGATGAGGCTGGTATAATTACTGTGAAAGTTTAAATATTATTATATATACACACAAATATTTATCCCTTATGGTGAAATGGAAAAAAACCTATAAACCTCAGTATTGCATATTTCAGTTGTCGGAATTCCACCCCCCAAAAAATTGCAATAAAAGTTTAATGACCGGCAGTTGTATTGTGCCGCCAGTTAGTCTTGTGTAAACGGACCCTTAGCATAGGATTTCACAGAGAGTATACTGTGAAACTAGCATGTGTCCTATGCAGATTTATAGAGTAAGGGCCCATTTAGAGAAACTGACCGGCACCACGATATGACCTCCAATCGGTAAACTTTTACCCATCGGCGGACATTTAAATGCCTATTTACACAGGAACACCAAGGCAAACGATGTGACTGAGCGATCAATGTTTACACAGGATGATGCACCACCGAGAACAATAATCTTTTGTGCTTTACTAAAGATCATTTCACCCGATGAACAAGCATTTTGCCTCTTTCAGCAATCGGAAAATCTGTCTTCACAGAACACAGATTTTACCCGTGAATTGACAGTGAAAGATCAGTCCAGGATTAGAAAGAATAATAATTTCTCTGATCAGATATATTTCAAAGTTTATTATTTTCATGGCCACTATTGATTTATGAAATAAAAATTAAAACCGTATGAAGAATCGCGGTAGAAGCACTTAATGAGATAAGTAGGCCATGGCTTCACATCTGGACTCCCATCACAGGTGAGTCTCGCCTCCAGAGGTTTACTATAGAAAACATTTGGCTTAAAAAAAAACTAATATTGAAGAATTGAGTAAATAGAAAAAACATGAAATATCACATCAAATTCCTGATGTGCGCCCAATGCCTATCTCGCACCCAGAGAAAGCTGACATTATGTCCAGTCAGCAGCATTTAGATCCTAAGGGCAGAAGATCAATGTCTTTTGCATAGATTCTTCGTAAAGAACCATTTAAAGGGTGCGTCTTTTACCAAATATATGTAATTTTTGTTCACCTGGTGTAAACGCCGCTGTTCTCCTGAATCCAGCATTGTTTCTCTTTTGTTTCTGCGCCTCTCTGTTCCTGAGATATGACCTCCTCTTCTAGGTACGTAGATTTAGTCTTGTTCATGTGGTCCTCGAGAAGACCCAGAGGAGTTCATGGCCACGCCCCTTTGGATAACAAGACTAGATAGCTATATAGGGGAGAAGGGACCATATCTCAGGAACGGAGAGGAGCAGGAACAAAAGAAAAATTCAGGAGAACAGCGGCATTTACACCAGGTAAATCTTTATGTGATGTGATAGGTTCTAGTTAACGCAGAAAAGGCAATCTTTCTAGGAGAACATACATATGTAATATATGTGATTCATATGGAGTCACTGAGATCTGAGTGGTAATACGACACATTTTAGGCCCATAGATTTCCATAGCCTTTATATTACAGATCAGTAATGTTGATGAATCCTATTACTAAAGGGCACAGTTCCTCTATGGCCACATGTCAGGAGATGTAGCTTGTGACTAGGCAATGACGAAAGGTTTTCCGAAGAGGTGTCCTGCCTCATACCGATTCTTAGAAGACCAAGATATGTCTCTGGCTATTATACATGAGCCTTCAGTGAAGTATGTTCTTCTCGCCTCCGAGTTACATGGTCCATATACAGAGCTTGTTTTCCAGACCGGCCCCAGGTCTACTGATCAGAACCCATCTGTCTCATCAAGCCATTGAGTTCTGTTTGGGAGACCCTGTCCGAAAATCCCAGTCTGTACATGTGCCAGATGTAGTCTTATATATATATGATTGTGTCCGCAAAACAATCCAGCCCGATCCGCCAGACAGACCGGTATAGGACTTGCTCCAAGTTTTTCTTAGATACGTAAAAATAAAAACCATTGACTTCCATGGTTCCATGTGTGGGATTTAAAGGGACAGCACCTAGATGAGACTGACTGTTGTGTGGCCTTACTGTGTCATTTTCTTTCTCCAGCCCTGTGTGAGGATGTGTGTGACATGGAAGTGTTTTTCGTGAGGCTGTCTTACACTGGGATGAGTAAGAAGCTGGAGACATAGATCTCTGCAGAGATCTATGTGCGCCTATTACTGCACTGCACAGGACGGGACTGTGGCCGCACGCTGGGAGCTGTGACGTGCCTGTGTGCTTGTTTCCCTTTTTCCCCCGTTTACGTTGCAGAGATGACTTGCGGCTCGCATGAGCCCCTTTGTGCGCTGTTGAGATTTTATATTTAAAGATTCCTCTCTTTTCCCCATGCTGCGCTTCTTCCTCTTTATAACCCCCAACTCCCCACGTTCTGCGCTCTCCTAACACACTCAGACCTGTCGACATTCCTGGATCGGCTTCGAGTTCTCACGGTGGGAGGTACGGAAAAATCTCTATCTCACAGCTCTCCTCGCTTCCTTCTCCCCTCCATACCCTCTCCACACCCTCTCCGCATCCTCTCCACGCCCTCTCCGCGCCCTCTCCACGCCCTCTCCACGCCCTCTCCGCACCCTCTCCACCTTCCTATCTGTCCTAGGCTAGTCCCACCTCTAACCAGAGCAATTGTGATACGGCGTCAAGAAGGCAATAATATGACAAGTAGGCAATGGGATCACTCCCTCAATGCAGGACGGGAAATCACTTTCCCGATTAATGCCATAGTGGCGATATTTAGAGCAGTCGATATTCCATACATTGGACAGGATCTTACAATGTGACGGAATACTGGCTGCTGTATATGATGTCTGTACTCTGCAGGGCACCATGGCTGAATAAGCCAGGAACGTGGATGCAACACGTGAACATCGGTTTTTAGTCCACCTCCATGTGTATGAAGCCCACAGAGTGATGAGTGTGCTGTGAGCCTTGATGCGGTGTGCTGCTGTGCACCGTATGGCCGGGTTCACACAAGACTTTAAATTACCTGGCCAATAATGTCTACAAATTTTAGACGTGACAGGTGCCATATACATCTCCGTACAGTCATCCGCATAGCAGACGGGGTACTGAAACTGGCTGCCATTGCGTGATGCAATTTCTTTTGTAAGGGCACCGTCAGACAACCGTATTGCTCGCGCGAGGATCCCATCTCAAGCCTTGGACTGGCCGTCTGCTCTCCTGACGTGAGCGTGACATCTGCATAGAAACACATGCTGTCACGCTCAGGTCATGAGAACCGCCGGCCAGTCCGAGGATTGCAATGTGATCGGCTGTATTAGTCATGCGAGGATCACATTGCAATCCTGGGACTGGCCGTCGGCTCTCCTGACCTGAGTGTGACATCTGCATAGAAACACATGCTGTCACGCTCAGGTCATGAGAACCGTTGTCCAGTCCGAGGATTGCAGTGTGATCCTAGTGGGACTAATATGGCCGTCTGACTGCACCCTAAAGCCGAGACTATAATATGCAAGTCATTTCACACGACTTAGGTCTGCCTGGAAAACCACTTACGTGCATATTGGCTAACAATAGTCCATGTCTACACACTGACCAAAAAATACACTTGTCTCAACCTGGCCTATGACTATCGGGTGTGTGCAGACGCACGGGGCAGATACACAGTGGAAGTGCCATAGCGGAAAGTGACCTGTGCTGTGGACTTACACCATGGATTTCACCCCCTGATATGTCCTGTAAAATATGGAGTGGGGTATGGATGGTTTCTTGGTGAGCGGATGGACCTGGAGTACCGTCTTGTACTCCACACATGTAGTTTATTATTTAGCTGGTAGACTATGCCAAGTCCCGGTTGTGTTTGTGCCAGTTCTCCGGGTGCCTTGAACGTTTGTACTTTGTAGGGTTCAATACAAAGTGACCTTTGTGGGCGGCAGAGACAAGACGTCCCAGACAGAAACCAGATGTATTATTCACAGAAAGGACATTCGGAATCATTACATCAGATCTACTGAGCGGGTTTCTTATATAACCAGCAATCTCCATGTCAGTAATGTAGCAAAGGGTTTTAGAGTTTATTATATTACTAGATGGTGGCCCGATTCTAACGCATCGGGTATTCTAGAATATGCATGTCCACGTAGTATATTGCCCAGCCACGTGGTATATTGCCCAGCCACGTGGTATATTGCCCAGCCACGTAGTATATTGCCCAGTCTCGTAGTACATTGCCCAGCGATGGAGTATACAGCACAGAGCCATGTAGTATACAGACTTAAAATAAAATAAAAAACATATACTCACCCTCCGTTGAAGTCCTGACCCTGTGTGCGGTGCACGCGGCAGCTTCCGGTCCCAGGGTTGGTATGGGCGCAGGATCTGTGATGACGTCGCGGTCACATGACCGTGTCGTCATGGCAGGTCCTTGTCGCATACCATCCTAGCCACCGGAACCTGCCGCTTGCATGGAGCGGTTACCGGAGCATCGCGAGGAGTGGGAAAGGCGCCGGAATGTGAGTATATGATGATTTTTTATTATTTTTATTATTTTTAACATTATATCTTTTTACTATTGATGCCGCATAGGCAGCTTCAATAGTAAAAAAAAAAAGGTGGTCACACAGGGTTAATAGCAGCGGTAATGGAGTGCGTTACACCGTGGCATAACGCGGTCCATTAGCGCTGCCATTAACCCTGTGTGAGCGCTGACTGGAGGGGAGTATGGAGCGGGCACTGACTGCAGGGAGGAAGGAGCGGCCATGTTGCCGCCGGACTGCGCCCGTCGCTGATTGGTCGTGGGCGTTTTGCCACGACCAATCAGCGACTTGGATTCCATGACAGACAGAGGCCGCAACCAATGAATATCCGGGACAGACAGAAAGACAGAAGTGACAATTAGACAATTATATAGTAGTTTGTTTATTTAGTCTTTTTTTATTTCTTAATTTTGTCCACAGTGTTCTTAGATTAATATTCTGCATTATGCCAAGTACAGGACCTGAGGAGCAGATCCTGAACATATGGATATACAAGGGTCCACGTCCTGTGTATCTGCTCCTCAGACCCTACATTTAGTATATTCAGTGTCAGCTTTGCCCCAAATATTTGTTTCAAGTGCTCCTGTCTAGTGGTGAACGAACGTGCTAGGATAACGTGTTATCTCAGCATGCTCAGGTACTAACTGAGAGTATTCGAGCACGCCGAAGACAATGTTCGAGTTCCCGCAGTTGCACGTCTCGTGGCTGTTCGACCTGCCTAACAAGCGGGCAATCCATGCATGTGTTGCAGTTGTCGGAACAGCTGTGAGCCATGCAACTGTGGGGACTCGAACGTAGTATTCGAGCATACCGAGGACACTCGGTTAGAACCCGAGCGTGTCGAGATAACACCTTGTCCGAACACGTTCGCTCATCACTAGTCCTGTCTCTATATGTCAGTTTTAGTAACTACTTCTGTCTCCCCCTCCCAAAAGAAAATAATTATTTGTTATCCTTTCTTAGGCTATGTGCACACGTCAGGATTTCTTGCAGAAATTTCCTGAACAAAACCGGACATTTTCTGCAAGAAATCTGCATGTGTTTTTTTTTTTTTTTTTTCCGTATTTTTTGTGCTTTTTTTTTTTTTTTCCGGTTTCTTGCGTTTTTTTTCCTGAAGTTCCCAATGCAATAATATAGTATGAAATCCACAAAAAAAATCTGCAAAATTAATGAACATGCTGCGTTTTTTTTTTCGTGGAAAAAAACGCAACATATGCACAAAAATTGCGGAATGCATTATAAATGATGGGATGCATATGTATGCGTTTTTTTATGCGTTTTTATCGCGAAAAATCCTGAACGTGTGCACATGGCCTTATATAAGTATTTCTCACAAAATTATAATATCATCAAAAAGTTCATTTATTTCACTTCTTCAGTACAGAAAGTGAAACTCGTATATTATATAGAGTCATTACAGAGTGATCTATTTCAAGTATTTATTTCTGTTAATGTTGATGATTATGGCTTACAGCCAATGAAAACCTAAAAAATATCTCAGTAAATTATAATAATTAACAAAAAATACCTGCAAAGGCTTCCTAAGCATTTGAAAAGGTCCCTTAGTCTGTTTCAGTCGGCTCCACAATCATGGGGAAGACTGCTGACTGACAGAAGTCCAGAAGGCAGTCATTGACTCACTCCACAAGGAGGGTAAGCCACAAAAGGTCAGTGCTAAAGAAGCTGACTGTTCAGAGTGATGTATCCAAGCATATTAATGGGAAGTTGTGTGGAAAGGAAAAAGTGTGGTAGAAAAAGGTGCACAAGCAACCGGGATAACCGCAGCCTTGAAAGGATTGTTAAGAAAAGGCCATTCAAAAATTTGGGGGAGATTCACAAGGAGTGGACTGCTGCTGGAGTCATTGCTTCAAGAGCCGCCACACACAGATGTATCCAGGACATGGGCTACAAGTCAATTTTGACCCTTTAACGAGCCTTGTCACATGACTTAGGCCGGAGTCAAAACAACAAAATGGCGGCAGACAGCACTCTGTAGTATACAATGGTTGCTCGTCCTAACTCCACAGGATCCAAGTGGAGGAGTACATACCAAAGTTTCAGAAGTGAAGGACGGCATCCAATCCAGGTGAAAGAAGTAAACACTTTATTGTGCCAAAGGTGCGACGTTTCAACCCCTATGGGGTCTTTATCAAGCATGGCCGGAGTCACACTTACCGTATAAAAAAAATCTGTCCGATTTTGATGGCCGAAAATCGCACAGATGTTCCTGAACAGTGATCCGTATGTCATCTGTGTGCATGCTGCAATTTCACTCGGATCCTTAATGCGGCCGAGAAAACAACGGATGATAGGAGCTGCCCCATAGATTAACATTGGTCCGAGTGCTGTGCGATTTTTTTTTTTTTATCGCATAGCGCTTGTCCGTATTACGATCTAGTGTGAATACGGCCTCAGGATAATAGCCAAACCAGAATCTCAATTTGCAGACACTGTTTCGGGGTACTGTCCTTCATCAGTGCAAAGGGCGTTTGGTTTGGCTGTGTGAGAGGCGTCAGACCATTATCCAAGAAGTATCGTTTCTCCTTGCGGAGATCGACATGCTAAAGTAAAGTTTGCATTTAATTTGGAAACCAAGGTCCCAGAGTCTGGAGGAAGAGTGGAGAGGCCACAATCCGAGCTGCTGGAGGTCTAGTGTGAAGTGTCCACAATCGGTGATGGTTTGGGGAGCCATGTCATCTGCTGGTGTAGGTCCACTGTGTTTTATCAAGACCAAAGTCAGCACAGCCGTCTACCAGGAAATTTTAGAGCACTTCATGCTTCCCTCTGCCGACAAGCTTTTTGGAGATGGAAATTTCATTCTCCAGCAGGACTTGGCACCTGTCCACACTGCCAAAAGTACCAATACCTGGTTTACAAACAACAGTATCACTGTGCTTGATTGGCAGCAAACTTGCCTGACCTTAACCCCACAGAATCTATGGGGTATTGTCAAGAGGAAGATGAGAGACACCAGACCCAGCAATGCAGACAAGCTGAAGGCTGCTATCAAAGCAACCTGGGCTTCCATAACCCCTCAGCAGTGCCACAGACTGATCGCCTCCATGCCACGCCGCATTGATGCAGTAATTGATGTAAAAGGAGCCCGACCAAGTATTGAGTGCATTTACTGAACATACATATCAGTAGGCCAACATTTCAGATTTTAAAATCATTTTTCAAGCTGGTGTTATAGAGTATTCTAATTTACGGAGATAATGACTTTTGGGTTTTCATTGGCTGTAAGCCATAATCATCAACATTAACAGAAATAAACACTTGAAATAGATCACTCTGTGTGTAATGACTCTATATAATATATGAGTTTCACTTTTTGTATTGAAGAACTGAACTAAATTAACTTTTTGATGATATTCTAATTTAGTGAGAAGCACCAGTAAGTTCATGCTGTCCTGTTCCTCCAGTATTCCTTCTAGGAATTTATGAATAAGATGACAGCTGTTTGATGTCATGTGGGGGCCACTAGAAGCTCGAATACTGTACAATCGGAGCTGACCATATCAGTGTGTAGGGACATTCCCCCCCCCCCCCATTGGTGACGCCCAGTTGTCAGCTTATACATAAATTTCCAGCAGGGATAACAGAGGAGCGGCACGAGGTAGACTTATCAGAACAAATACTAAAAATTTTAATTTTATGGGAAATACAATTATTTACTAAGACGAACCTGACGGAGGAGATGACCGGTTCTCCTGCTGATTGTCTGAGGCAGCAGGAATCTGACTCTGGCCCTGTAATTTCAGCCAGGTATGTTTGTATATAGGGAGAGATCTGTCACTCAAGAGGAGCGGGGTGGGAAGTAGTCACCCACATGTCATACTCCCAGGCTGCCTTTACAATGTATGTCTTTTCTGAAACACCTCAACGTTTCATAGTAAAACATACCTGGCTGACATGACAGAGCCGGGGTCTGACGTATGCAACTCGTGGTTCGGGCAGCATAAATCGGCCTTAAAATTCAGATTGCCGAGTGCCAATAAGAAAAGAGGTTTACGTCTTATTCTGGATACTTAGAAATCAGGAAAACTTCTTCTTTTTAAAAATAAAAAAATACTGAACCTACTTAGGCAATTACTTCTGTTTCTACGGATGCAGCGACATGCTGTGACCACTAGATGTTGGCACGGTATCAGGCACACTAAGGCTACGTTCACATTAGCGTTGTGCGGGGCAGCGTCGGGCGCAGCCGCGGCAACGCATGCGTCATGCGCCCCTATATTTAACATGGGGGGCGCATGGACATGCGTTGTCTTGCGTCATTTTGGCGCAACTGTCAGGGCGCAGAGGACGCTGCATGATGCGTTTTTTTCTGCGCCAAAAATCATGCAAAAATGAACGCATGCGTCACAAAAAGCTGCGTTGTGCATGCGTTTTTGCATGCGTTGTGCGTCGCCGACGCTGCCCCGCACAACGCTAATGTGAACGTAGCCTAAGTGTCTCGCAATTAAAGAATTGGAGAAACTTTGATGCTTTTGGGCAAAACAGCGCCATTCATGTCTACAGGCTGTGTGTGGTATTGCAGCCAAGACCTGGTTACAATCGGACATGGCCCGTAGACCGGTGTAATGGGCTTTGTCAGCCGTGTTTCTCTAATCCTGTACATCCCCTTTTTATAGTTGGGTAGGTGCAGCTGCTGAATTAGGTATTTTGTCCTGATTTTCTCGCTTTGCGGCTGTATATTTGCTCTGTGGTACTTGGTTAGTATGGAGCTTGTGATTATGCTGATTCTGTAATGGAAACATGAAATGACTTGGGGACAGCTGTAGATTAATGTCTCTCTTCTACCCCCCCACCTACCATGCTGCTTGTCCCCCTCACCTGCTTCCTGTCCCATTCGCTGCCCCAACTATGTGCCGCCACCTCTGTCCTGCAAATTTCCACCACACCTTTATAAACCACAATGACGCCGTTTACCGCGTGTGATGCCTTCTCCACCCACCTGTCCCACGCATCTCGTTCTCCTGTGTCTGTCCGTGCCATATACCTTGCTCTTTCCACTGATGTATCCCACCACTGTGACCGCCATCACACCCTTCCCGTAATGCTCATTGCATGGCTGGCCGCATTGCGTTTCTCCTTCTGTAACGCTGCCTTCGTCTGTCTGTCTCTGACCACCGCCCTCCACAGGGTTTTACGGGCTAGAGGAATCCGACCTGGACAAAGTCTTCCATTTGCCAACCACTACATTTATTGGAGGGAATGAGACGGCGCTGCCCCTTCGAGAGATCATTAAAAGGCTGGAGGTGAGAGGTGACCACCCGTTGGGGATGTGATCGGCCCCACTGTATTTTGCTGGCGCCTTTGCTATTTTTTTCCTGCCTTGCTCCATCTCTTGCTTTTGTGTGCAGAGCTCCTACTGTCAACACATTGGGGTCGAGTTCATGTTCATTAATGACTTGGAACAATGTCAGTGGATCCGGCAGAAGTTCGAGACCCCGGGAATCATGCAGTTCACCAACGAGGAGAAGCGCACGCTGCTGGCAAGACTGGTCCGATCTACCAGGTGCCACCATTGATCCATAAGATGAGTTTGCGAGGTTCTCATACATCCAGGTCATGACATATCCATTAACGGCGCCTCATATTCCTTAGGAGCGCTGGTCATTTTTTTTGTCATTTCGCCCTCAGTTTCCAAGAGCCATAACTTTTTATTTTTCCAACTTTCATTTTACCGTATAATGTACTGAAACACACAAAAAAAATTCCAATTGAGATGAAATGGGAAAAAATCAGCAATTCTTACATTGTTTTTTTTTATTTTTAAAAACAGACGCTTTGTAGTAAAAATGACCCGATAACTTTACTGGTCAGTACATTTATGGTGATGCCAAATTTTTTATGTAGTTCGTTTACAAAAATAAATAAAAACTTGCAAAAATTTTTTTTTTATCAGTTGAAATATTCTAAGACTTTTTATTTTACAGTCGATGGAGGAGGGCTTGTTTTTTCCAAGGCGAGCTGTATTTTGTTTTTTTGTTTGTTTCTTAGTTTGTTTTTTTTATTATTATTTTAGGGGTCCATAATACTTGCCAATATAATTTTATTCCATTTTTGGAGGGACAGGTTATGACCAAAAGGATCAATGTCTCTGCCATATCAATTTTTTTATTATGTTTTGGCATTTGCCATATGAAATAATGATTTAGATTTTTTTTATTCGTTTGGACAGTTACACATGTGGCAATATCAAATATGGTAAAAAAATTTAATCGCTTTTCCCTATTGGAAAAAAGGTAGTGAATTTTCAATTTTATGTTTATTTTTTTCCATTTTTTTTTCTAGTATTTTTCTTTTTTACATTTTTTATTAGTCTGCTTGTTTTATGTTTTAACACATTTCCTACCCTCAGACAAATCTTTAAAAAATGGAGAGCTGTTCTGAAAGTTGATCACTAGGCCGGTTCTTACTCAAGATGGGCTGTCTTCCTGAGATGGTCCTTTGAACTCCATTATATCATGACTTGGAAGAATGAAAACCGTCAGGCTGATCTTGTTCCTTTACTATTTGACAGACTTTTTTCCTGTGTTTATATTTGGTAAAGTTATACGCATTATTATTAATCTCCTGTAAAGGTTTGAAGAGTTCCTCCATCGTAAGTGGTCATCTGAGAAGCGTTTCGGCTTGGAGGGATGTGAAGTCTTAATTCCAGCCTTGAAGACCATCATTGATAAATCAAGCGAGAACGGCGTGGATTATGTCATCATGGGGATGCCACACAGGTAGCCGACATTGTATCCATAGTACCGACCCTTGTTTTTTCTCTATCAAGTCACATGGTGAATTACATGACCATTGTTTTTTTTTATATGTGCCCTCTCCGTTCTGTCTTCTAGAGGTCGTCTTAATGTTCTGGCAAATGTGATCCGAAAAGAGCTGGAGCAGATATTCTGCCAATTTGACTCTAAACTGGAAGCTGCCGATGAGGCGAGTTTTTTGCTAATTTTTTTTATTTTACCATTTCTGAAACACGATAAAGCAGAATTCAAGTAATTGTGTGATGCATCGACCATTGCGCTCAGGGGGCGGTGCATCTGTACATGGTATACCCGTGTGTCTCATTTGGCCCATCTGACTCTTACCCCCTGAACGTTGATACATGCTGAAATTTTATTTTTCACACACGCATGCATGGCTACTTTTGGGTCAATCTGCAGTCCCTTGTGGACGAAGATACTTGAGTAAAAAAGAATGATTTACTCTTCCTCCTCCTTCAGGGTTCCGGAGACGTGAAGTACCACTTGGGAATGTATCACAGGCGGATAAACAGGGTAACTGACAGGAACATCACCCTGTCATTGGTCGCCAACCCTTCCCATCTTGAGGCTGCCGATCCTGTTGTCCAAGGAAAAACCAAAGCAGAACAGTTCTACGGTGGAGATAACGAAGGCAAGAAGGTAATAAGTCAGAAGTGGACTTGTCAAGAAGAGTAAGACTCACTGTTGCTCATGGTCCTCACACGTGTCCTCTTTGTTCTCTCAGGTGATGTCTATCCTCATTCACGGTGATGCTGCCTTTGCCGGCCAAGGCATAGTGTATGAGACTTTCCATTTGAGTGATCTCCCATCATACACTACACATGGCACCGTTCATGTAGTGGTCAACAACCAGGTATGGGCCTCGTTTCTGTACATGTAACGGGAATTATATCCAATGAAAACCTTAAGTTTTTTGGGATAAGCATGTAACGGCCCAGTGCAATTGTCAGTGGTAATGTTCCACAAGGGCCAAAAATTTGGCCAAAGATGTGACTTGAAGATCTTGAATTCTCCAGGTTAAATGCGTTAAGAGCTGGAGATGGGATCTTTTATTGATCCCCGTTCTTAAAGCCCTTTCACACAGAACAATAATTGCAAACAAGCTTTGATAGGTAACTTTGTCCCCAATCATTGACCTAATCAATGAGTAAACTATTGTGCTTCGCTGATCATATCTTTTATTTGCCAGAAAAATTAATAATTGGCAGAAGAAAATTCCCTGTGTAAACATGGAGTACGGTGCCTAAAATATGCAAGCTGGTGACTAAACAATCGTATTAACAGCTGTATAATAATCATATAATGGCCTTTAAATAAGCACAGTTGACTTGTTACGTCGTCGATATGTGTCCATGAAGGGCAAACTCTCATGGGCATATTAAGAGAGCTGGGAACAAAGAGATGGACATCCAAATGTGTCAAGGGGTAAAGCCTGTAAGGCTACGTGCACACATTGAGTATTTGCAGCAGATTTTTCTACAACAAAAACCAGAACAATGGCAGCAAAAAAGAGCGCTGTAAAGTGATTTAGTGATTCATTTCAATGAACTTCATACACTGTGTGCAGAATTATTAGGCAAGTTGTATTTTAGAGGATTATTTTTTTTATTGATCAACAACTATGTTCTCAATCAACCCAAAAGACTCTTAAATATCAAAGCTTAATATTTTTGGAAGTTGGAGTGGTTTTTTTTTTTTTAGATTTGGCTATCTTAGGAGGATATCTGTTTGTGCAGGTAACTATTACTGTGCAGAATTATTAGGCAACTTAATAAAAACCAAATATATTCCCATCTCACTTATTTATTTTCACCAGGTAAACCAATATAACTGCACAAAATTAAGAACTAAACATTTCTGACTTGCAAAAACAACCCCAAAAAATTAGTGACCAATATAGCCACCTTTCTTCATGATGATGACACTCAGCAGCCTCCCATCCATAGATTCTGTCAGTTGCTTGATCTGTTTACGATCAACATCGCGTGTAGCAGCCACCACAGCCTCCCAGACACTGTTCCGAGAGGTGGACTGTTTTCCCTCCCTGTAGATCTCACATTTTATGAGGGACCACAGGTTCTCTATGGGGTTCAGATCAGGTGAACAAGCGGGCCATGTCATTATTTTTTCTTCTTTGAGACCTTTACTGGCCAGCCACGCTGTGGAGTAGTTGGAGGCATGTGATCGAGCATTGTCCTGCATGAAAATCAAAATCATGTTTTTCTTTAACGATACCGAATTCTTCCTGTACCACTGCTTGAAGAAGTTGTCTTCCAGAAACTGGCAGTAGGTCTGGAAGTTGAGCTTCACTCCATCCTCAACCTGAAAAGGTCCCACAAGTTCATCTTTGATGATACCAGCCCATCCATGTCCTCCTCACTTGCCCCCCATGTCCAGCCATTACCACATCCTCGCAGAAACCTCGCACATCTAGGCATTTACAGACTCTCGGACTCTCTCCTACCCCGGTCCTCCATATCTTCACTCCACGGCACGGACAGTGCCACCGCTTTCTATAACTCCACCCTCACATCAGCCATAGACTCAGTCGCCCCTCTCATGCATGGCACAGTGCGACGAACCAATAGGCAACCTTGGCATAACAATCTCACAAAAAAACTTCGACAAGCATCCAGGGTTGCGGAGCGGCGTTGGAAGAAAACACGCCTGCCAGACGACTTCACTGCTTTCAAACAAGCTACATTTGACTTCAAATTAGCCCTCACATCCGCTAAACAGACCTATTTCACAAACCTTGTATCTTCACTATCCTACAAGCCAAAACAACCATTCAGCACATTTAACTCCCTCCTCCGCCCACCACTGCCACCTCCAACTCCCCTCATCTCTTCCGAGGACTTTGCCACCTACTTCAAAAACAAGATCGACCAAACAAGGCAAACCCTAACTGTTCCACGACCCCAACCACTCTATATACCAGACCTCTGCCCTTCCCTAATAACCTCCCTCTCCAACATCACTGAAGGAGAGCTTACTCGCCTCTTTTCCAAATCGCACCTCACCACCTGTGCACTTGACCCCATCCCCTCCCACCTGCTCCCCAACCTCACTAACCTGCTCATTCCATACCTAACCCATCTCTTCAACCTATCGCTATCTTCTGGTATCTTCCCCTCTGCCTTCAAACATGCCACAATCACACCCATCCTCAAAAAAACTAACCTTGACCCAACTGCTATGCCCAGCTACCGCCCCATATCACTGCTCCTGTTTGCTTCAAAACTCCTTGAACAGCATGTCCATTCTCAAATTTCCTCCCACCTCTCATCTAACTCTCTCCTTGACAACCTCCAATCTGGCTTCCGCCCCCACCACTCCACCGAAACTGCCCTGACAAAAATTACTAATGACTTACTCACATCCAAAGCTAACAGACAGTTCTCCATCCTCCTCCTTCTTGACCTGTCCTCTGCTTTCGACAGTCAATCACTGCCTACTGCTACAGATTCTTTCTTCCCTTGGCATCAAAGACCTTGCCCTGTCCTGGATTGCCTCATACCTTTCCGACCGCACATTTAGCGTTTCCCACTCCCACACCACCACCTCATCCCACCCTCTCTCTGTTGGAGTCCCTCAAGGCTCTGTCCTAGGGCCCCTACTTTTTTCCATCTATACCTTTGGCCTAGGACAACTCATAAAGTCCCATGGCTTCCAGTACCACCTGTATGCGGACGACACTCAGATCTACCTCTCTGGCCCAGATGTCATCTCTCTGCTGTCCAGAATCCCGAAGTGTCTGTCAGACATATCCTCCTTCTTCACCTCTCGCTTCCTAAAACTCAATGTAGACAAAACCGAACTCATCATCTTTCCCCCATCTCACGTATCCCCCCTACCTGACCTATCTATTATGGTAAACGGCATCACGCTCTCTCCCGCACCTGAAATCCGCTGCCTCGGGGTAACTTTCGACTCTGCCCTATCCTTCCAACCGCACATCCAAACTCTTGCCACCTCCTGTCGCCTCCAACTCAAAAGTATTGCCAGAATCTGTTCCTTCCTCAGCCCATAATCTACCAAAACTCTTGTGCATGCCCTCATCATCTCCCGCCTCGACTACTGCAACACCCTCCTCTGTGGCCTCC
This sequence comes from Ranitomeya imitator, assembly GCF_032444005.1. Lineage (NCBI taxonomy): Eukaryota > Metazoa > Chordata > Amphibia > Anura > Dendrobatidae > Ranitomeya > Ranitomeya imitator. The sequence continues at coordinate 630,144,861 of NC_091285.1, forward strand.
CCGCTAACTCTTGCACCACTCCAGTCTGTCTTCAACTCTGCTGCCCGGCTAATCTACTCGCTACTCCCCTGCTTCTCCCCTCTGCAAATCCCTCCACTGGCTCCCAATTCCCCAACGAATCCAGTTCAAACTACTAACACTGATCTACAAAGCCATCCACAACCTGTCCCCTCCCTATATCTCTGAACTAATCTCCCAATATCTTCCCTCACGTAATCTCCGATCCTCCCAAGACCTCCTACTCTCCTCCACACTTATTCGTTCCTCACACAACCGCCTCCCAAGATTTCTCCTGAATATGCCCCATCCTCTGGAATTCCATGCCTCAACACGTCCGACTATCCACCACCCTCGGATCCTTCAGACAGAACTTGAAAACCCATCTCTTCAAGAAAGCCTACAGCCTGCAATAACCATTCTGCCGCATCGCCAGAGCTGCCGCATCGCCATAGCCGTTGCCTCGACAGAGCCATCGCCTCGCCCCTACCTTCTGCCTCTTGCCCACTATCCCATAGAATGTAAGTCTGCAAGGACAGGGTCCTCTCCCCCTCTGTACCAGTCTGTCACTGTAAACTTGTTTACTGTAAACGATATCTATAACTCTGTATGTAACCCTTTCTCATGTACAGCACTATGGAATTAATGGTGCTATATAAATAAATAATAATAATACCAGTACCCCACCTCCACCTTGCTGCGTCTGAGTCAGAGTGGAGCTCTCTGCCCTTTACTGATCCAGCCTCTGGCCCATCCATTTGGCCAATCAAGAGTCACTCTCATTTCATCAGTCCATAAAACCTTTGAAAGTCAGTCTTAAGATATTTCTTGGCCCAGTCTTAATGTTTTATCTTATGTTTCTTGTTCAAAGGTGGTCGTTTTTCAGCCTTCCTTACCTTGGCCATGTCCCTGAGTATCGCACACCTTGTGTTTTTTGTTACTCCAGTAACGTTGAAATATGGCAAAACTGGTGGAAAATGGCATCTTGGCAGCTTCACGCTTGATTTTCCTCAATTCCTGGGCAGTTATTTTGTGCCTTTTTTGCCCAACACGCTTCTTGCGACCCTGTTGGCTATTTGCCATGAAACGCTTGATTGTTCGGTGATCACGCTTCAAAAGTTTGGCAATGTCAAGATTGCTGCATCCCTCTGCAAGACATTGCACAATTTTGGACTTTTCAAAGCCCGTCAAATCTCTCTTCTGACCCATTTTGACAAAGGGTTTTGATGTCATTAGACAACACCCCTCCTCATTATAGAGATGCACATCACCTGATTTACTTAATTGGTAGCTGGCTCTCAAGGCTGAACAGCTTGGAGTAGGACAACATGTATAAAAAGTATCGTGATCAAAATACAACTTGCCTAATAATTCTGCACATAGTGTATTTTAGAAACTAAAATGAGCCCACTTTAAACAGGACCAGGTTTATATTTTCTCTTTGTACGCGCTTCCATTTTTCTTTAAATTACCTTTCTCTCTCTTTCAGATTGGTTTCACCACTGATCCTCGTATGGCCCGCTCCTCCCCGTACCCTACAGACGTGGCTAGGGTTGTCAACGCCCCAATCTTCCATGTCAACGCCGATGACCCCGAAGCTGTGCAGTACGTGTGCAATGTGGCCGCAGAATGGAGGAGCACCTTCCACAAAGATGTGGTCGTAGACCTGGTAAGTGGCCTCTTCTTCACACCCAGATTTCATGATATCATAGATACAGGAAATGTAATTATATCCAGGTTGTGCAGATATGGAGGCCTTGGTCTGCAGGATCAGCTGACGGTGCACATATCAGGTTACTAATGTCATTATTACTCTGTTAATGATTGTGTATTTGATCTTTCTCAGTGACGTGAGTCTTGTATTTCTCACTGGATCACGTGTCCTTTAACTTTTCTGTTCTTGATTAAGGAACAATGCATTTCTAGGAAACTTGAAGGCGTTTTCACATTCTCTCATCGTCACTGTTCGCCCTGTCCAGCTGCAATTTAGCCTTGGGATATAGCCCAGAATGCAGCCCTAATATTCAGTGTCCCACATGACTGCATAACTAGTCACAGTCTATGTTCAGAACTCTAGAAAGACTTGCTCACAACCACTTAGAAGATCTGTTAAGTTAGTAGGTGTCGCTGAATGTTGTATAATGGTTGGAGCTCCTGTTTTCTGAATCTGAAAAATAAATACACAAAATATTATCCAAGGGGTGATATTCACTAAATATTGGAAAATCTTCAGCACAAATACACTGATGTATTCATACTCAGGGATGGATGAAATCGGTCTCTGGCTGGGATTCTTCATTGATGATGGGTATAAATGATAAGGTCACTCAATGCATCTTCTCTCCAATAGGTGTGTTACCGTCGCAATGGGCACAACGAGATGGATGAGCCCATGTTTACCCAGCCGTTGATGTACAAGCAGATCCGCAAACAGAAGGCAGTACTACAAAAATATGCAGAGACCCTTGTTTCACAAGGAGTGGTCAATCAGCCTGAGTATGAGGTATGAAGTGCACAAGCACTATCTATGCGTGGCGCACAAGCACTAACCATGCGTGGCGCACAAACACTAACCAGGCTCGATGCATAAACACTAACCTGGCACTAACCAAGCGTGGCGCACAAGCACTAACCATGCGTGGCGCACAAGCACTAACCATGCGTGGCGCACGAGCACTAACCATGCGTGGCGCACGAGCACTAACCATGCGTGGCGCACGAGCACTAACCATGCGTGGCGCACGAGCACTAACCATGCGTGGCGCACAAGCACTAACCATGCGTGGCGCACAAGCACTAACCATGCGTGGCGCACAAGCACCAACCAGGCGTGTGGCGCACAAGCACCAACCAGGCGCGTGGCGCACAAGCACCAACCAGGCGCGTGGCGCACAAGCACCAACCAGGCGCGTGGCGCACAAGCACCAACCAGGCGCGTGGCGCACAAGCACCAACCAGGCGCGTGGCGCACAAGCACCAACCAGGCGCGTGGCGCACAAGCACCAACCAGGCGCGTGGCGCACAAGCACCAACCAGGCGCGTGGCGCACAAGCACCAACCAGGCGCGTGGCGCACAAGCACCAACCAGGCGCGTGGCGCACAAGCACCAACCAGGCGCGTGGCGCACAAGCACCAACCAGGCGCGTGGCGCACAAGCACCAACCAGGCGCGTGGCGCACAAGCACCAACCAGGCGCGTGGCGCACAAGCACCAACCAGGCGCGTGGCGCACAAGCACCAACCAGGCGCGTGGCGCACAAGCACCAACCAGGCGCGTGGCGCACAAGCACCAACCAGGCGCGTGGCGCACAAGCACCAACCAGGCGCGTGGCGCACAAGCACCAACCAGGCGCGTGGCGCACAAGCACCAACCAGGCGCGTGGCGCACAAGCACCAACCAGGCGCGGTGCACAACTTATAAACCAGTGTTTTGTAACTCTGACATGAAGCTGTTTTGTGAATGCTTTATAGGAGGAGATAGCGAAGTATGACAGAATTTGTGAGGAAGCACTAACCCGCTCCAAAGATGAGAAAATCCTTCATATCAAGCACTGGCTGGACTCCCCATGGCCCGGTATGTGATCTGTTTCTGCTGTATCAATTCTCTTTATGCCTGATCGGGCTTGAAGAGACCGTCACTGCTGATCATTGGGTGGGACAGTTGCAGAGATGTCTGGCAAGTAGCATGCACGTGTCCTAGCCTAATGAATTGCATAATACCTGCTGGTATCAGACATTGCTCCTGTCTACACCCAACATGCTGTAATTTCTATTCACACCGAATGTCAGATTTGGGAGCCCAATCCCTTTAAGCAAGGCATTTCTGCTTCGTTCTAAATGCTTCCACTTCCCTATAGGTTTCTTCACCCTGGATGGACAGCCCCGCAGTATGTCCTGCCCTTCAACTGGCCTCAGTGAAGATGAATTGAATCACATAGGAAATGTGGCCAGCTCCGTTCCTGTGGAGGACTTTACTATCCATGGAGGTAAAGTTTATTTGACTTTATTTTCGGGACATCTAACTGCACGTGATCATTGTCTGGGCTTACACACTAATCTTTTGCCTCCCCCAGGCCTAAGCCGCGTATTGAAAGCCCGAGGGGAAATGGTGAAGAGCAGGACTGTTGACTGGGCACTGGCCGAGTATATGGCATTCGGCTCACTCCTAAAGGAAGGAATCCATATTCGTCTGAGTGGGCAAGATGTAGAGAGAGGAACGTTCAGGTATTGTCACAATAGGCCGATGTAGTGATTTGAACTGGAGACTTCTTACTATAGGGATAATTAAAAGACACTAACAGATATACACCATATACAGTGGGGCAAAAAAGTATTTAGTCAGTCAGCAATAGTGCAAGTTCCACCACTTAAAAAGATGAGAGGTGTCTGTAATTTACATCATAGGTAGACCTCAACTATGGGAGACAAACTGAGAAAAAAAAATCCAGAAAATCACATTGTCTGTTTTTTTAACATTTTATTTGCATATTATGGTTGAAAATAAGTATTTGGTCAGAAACAAAATTTAATCTCAATACTTTGTAATATATCCTTTGTTGGCAATGACAGAGGTCAAACGTTTTCTGTAAGTCTTCACAAGGTTGCCACACACTGTTGTTGGTATGTTGGCCCATTCCTCCATGCAGATCTCCTCTAGAGCAGTGATGTTTTTGGCTTTTCGCTTGGCAACACGGACTTTCAACTCCCTCCAAAGGTTTTCTATAGGGTTGAGATCTGGAGACTGGCTAGGCCACTCCAGGACCTTGAAATGCTTCTTACGAAGCCACTCCTTCGTTGCCCTGGCTGTGTGCTTTGGATCATTGTCATGTTGAAAGACCCAGCCACGTTTCATCTTCAATGCCCTTGCTGATGGAAGGAGGTTTGCACTCAAAATCTCATGATACATGGCCCCATTCATTCTTTCATGTACCCGGATCAGTCGTCCTGGCCCCTTTGCAGAGAAACAGCCCCAAAGCATGATGTTTCCATCACCATGCTTTACAGTAGGTATGGTGTTTGATGGATGCAACTCAGTATTCTTTTTCCTCCAAACACGACAAGTTGTGTTTCTACCAAACAGTTCCAGTTTGGTTTCATCAGACCATAGGACATTCTCCCAAAACTCCTCTGGATCATCCAAATGCTCTCTAGCAAACTTCAGACTGGCCTGGACATGTACTGGCTTAAGCAGTGGGACACGTCTGGCACTGCAGGATCTGAGTCCATGGTGGCGTAGTGTGTTACTTATGGTAGGCCTTGTTACATTGGTCCCAGCTCTCTGCAGTTCATTCACTAGGTCCCCCCGCGTGGTTCTGGGATTTTTGCTCACCGTTCTTGTGATCATTCTGACCCCACGGGGTGGGATTTTGCGTGGAGCCTCAGATCGAGGGAGATTATCAGTGGTCTTGTATGTCTTCCATTTTCTAATTATTGCTCCCACTGTTGATTTCTTCACTCCAAGCTGGTTGGCTATTGCAGATTCAGTCTTCCCAGCCTGGTGCAGGGCTACAATTTTGTTTCTGGTGTCCTTTGACAGCTCTTTGGTCTTCACCATAGTGGAGTTTGGAGTCAGACTGTTTGAGGGTGTGCACAGGTGTCTTTTTATACTGATAACAAGTTTAAACAGGTGCCATTACTACAGGTAATGAGTGGAGGAAAGAGGAGACTCTTAAAGAAGAAGTTACAGGTCTGTGAGAGCCAGAAATCTTGATTGTTTGTTTCTGACCAAATACTTATTTTCCACCATAATATGCAAATAAAATGATAAAAAAACAGACAATGTGATTTTCTGGATTTTTTTTTCTCAGTTTGTCTCCCATAGTTGAGGTCTACCTATGATGTAAATTACAGACGCCTCTCATCTTTTTAAGTGGTGGAACTTGCACTATTGCTGACTGACTAAATACTTTTTTGCCCCACTGTATATACACACACACGTCAAAATAAATCCGCACTCTGGCTGTAGAATTTATACTAATTATCTTTCAGAAAAGACAAGTGCTTCATTTCCCGATATAATCTCCCTGGTTTTCAATACACTTTGTCCAACTGTCATCAAGCTTTCACATTCCCTCATTAAGAAATATTTTAGGCTGAGCTGCGAGCCGTGGACGCACCTCTGTCTTCACCTCTTCATCAGACTCGAATCTTCGTCCTCGTGTATCCAAGAGAATCCGTGCACGTGCTCAATGCTGTCATCAGTCGTGGACGAGCGTCCAGGTCCTTCTTCATGGCTGACACCCTTGTGTGTGGGGTTATGTGCGTGCCTATATATAGATTCTATATATCTCAACAAAATAAAGGGAACACTAAAATATCACATCCTAGATCACTGAAGGAAATACACATTCCGTGAAGAACAATATAACATACAAATGATCAATGTAAATCAAAATGAATATCCCATGGAGGTCTGCATTTGGAATGATACTCAAAATCAAGAGAGTGTGCAAAGCAGTCATCAAAGCAAAAGTTGGCTACTTTGAAGAACCTAGAATATAAGACATAATTTCAGTTGTTTCACACTTTTTTGTTAAGTATATAATTCCACATGTGGTAATTCATAGTTTTGATGCCTTCAGTGTGAATGTACAATTTTCATAGTCATGAAAATACAGAAAAATCTTTAAATGAGAAGGTGTGTCCAAACTTTTGGTCTGTACTGTATATATATTTTCAGACCCACATCTCGCGACGTTTCGGCTCACACTGAGCCTTTCTCAAGCAGTGGGTGGTAACAAATTGTGTCCTTATATACAGATAATCCTCAATCATTTACATAATAAATAGCCATACACGTGCTTACAGTTGTTATCATACATTTACATCATACTTATAAAAACGCTCCATGTGTTTCCCTGGTGGATAAAGTACTTTAGTTTAGACTTCATCATCATCATCATCATCTTTATTTTTATATAGCGCTAACATATTCCGCAGCGCTTTACAGTTTGCACACATTATCGTCACTCTCCCCAATGGGGCTCACAATCTAAATTCCCTATCAGTATGTCTTTGGAATGTGGGAGGAAACCGGAGAACCCGGAGGAAACCCACGCAAACACGGAGAGAACATACAAACTCTTTGCAGATGTCCTTAGTGGGGCTTGAACCCAGGACTCCAGCGCTGCAAGGCTGCTGTGCTAACCACTGCGCCACCGTGTTGCTCTCTTACTTCCACATTCCCACTGATATTGCCGCTTTTAAAGCTGTTTATATCTTATTCTCTGATATGTATACAGTAATTCATATCTTCGGATATTATTAAAATATAGCGCTTACCCCGCCGGACAGATGGAGTCACATGGAGGACTGAATAGCCGCTGAATTCGGCGTTCCCTAAGGCTTACTGCGCATGACAAAGTATCACATACCCACGTGTTGGGAAGCCAGCCAGTGAGATTACAAGCACTCCTTCCTTTTACCTGCGCACAGGGACTATGTCTGCCCCGCATCTCCATCTTGGTTGTGGCAGCGCCGAACTATATGGTATATAAGATACCTCTCTCACTAGATATTCCTCCGCACTTCTAAATTGTGTTATCTTTTATGTATTCAGATACCGATTGGGCTACTACTATAATCCACTTTCAGCTAGCAGGACGGCACCTTATTCAGGCTGTCTCCCGCTGCCGATGGGCCTCTACTTAGACCTATGACCTTCTCAGATCACACAGTCTCCGTAGCAGGACCCATATCAGTGTGCCAATATTATATGCAAAAGTAGATGCCAATTTCATATTTATTAGATCATATTAAGACAGTCTCAACTGGCCAGCAAACCAACACCAGGTAACATTAGAGGAATATTTTTGGACGAGAATATATAGAGAAGTTATTAAAGTATATTGACAACTGTGTCCTCCTCTGTGAACTTCCAATCCATTAACAGCAGGGCAAGGACCTTTTCGCTGGGAGTGGAGATATATCTAAAAAGTATACAAACATAACACTTATTAAAATAGGAGCAGTAGAACAGTCTTCATTCTGCAGGTTCCATATTGACAACTGGAGTGTATATACAACCAATTCAAATGAACATCTCCCTCTAAGGTTGGACCATATATGGATGGATTTTAAACTCTACATTTAGGCCTTTCGGCTTTAGTGTGTCTAACTCATAAATCCAACGGAGTTCTATTTTTTTTAAAAGACACATTTTGTCCCCCCCTCTTCTTTGGGCTGGAACTCTATCTATTATTCTGAATTTTAGATCTTTTTCCGTATGTTTTAAATCTAAAAAATGTTTTGAGACTGGTAGGTCTTGTCTTTTCTTTCTTATTGAGTGGCGGTGATTATTCATGCGAGTTTTAAACTCACATGTTGTTTCCCCAATATACCATAATTTGCAGGGACATTCCAGTAAATATATGACATGATCAGAATTGCACGTAAAATATTCCCGAATTGTATATTGTTTATTTGTAACTGGATGATCAAAACTAGATCCCTTTATCATGTGTTTACAATTTACACATGATAAACATGGGAAACAGCCATGTTGTTTAATACCTGTAATTGTGGTTTGGCCAGTATTTTTGAGGGAGCCAATGTCTGATTTTACCATATGATCTCCAAGATTTTTACTTCTGCGGTATGAGAAGAGTGGGGGTTCCCTAAATTCCTTGATATTTGGTAGGCATTTGCCCAACATACCCCAGTGTTTCCTGATCACCTCCGATATAGATCCACTCTCTTCCATATACGTCATTACGCACGGGATTCTATTCAACGTTTTTTTCTCTATATTTTTCTCAATTAATTCCCTTCTGTCCTTTTTGAGAGTCCTATGCTTCACTCTGTTAAGTAACTCCTTCAGGTATCCTCTCTCTCTAAGAATTTTTTTACCAGATTGTCCACTACTCCCTCTATCTCATTTTCTTCTTTTACTATTCTACGCACCCTCAGCATTTGGCTGAGGGGTATGGATCTCACCATAGTGCGAGGATGTTGGCTGTTAGACATTAGAAGATTATTTTTATCCGTTTTGTTTTTTTGACGAATAGGGTTGTTGTAAGTTCCCCATTCTCCTGTCTTATCAAGACATCTAGGAACTGTATGCTCGACCTCGAAGAGATTAACGTAAATTTAATGGTTCTATCTATCATATTTAGGTACTCATGGAAATTCGCAAGCTCTATTTCTGTCCCTGTCCACAGGAGGAAGATGTCGTCTATGTATCGCCACCACACCAGCACATTCCGGAAGTGGTGGGACACATAGACGAGATCTTCCTCCAGGACACTCATTACGAGATTTGCATAGGCGGGGGCCATACTGGCCCCCATTGCTGTACCGTGTTGTTGTGAATAAAACGTATCCCCAAAAAGAAAATAGCTCCGCCCTAAAATAATTTCTAATAGTTTTAGTATAAATTCCTTCCTTTCCATAGACACTTCTATTGTATTCAGCTTCTTTTCTACTGCTTTTAATCCAGTCTGATGTTCAATTGATGTATAGAGTGAAATGACATCATAAGATGCCAAAATCACCTCTCCCTCTAATTTTACATCTTCTAATTTATTTAGAAAGTCTGTTGAGTCTTGGATGTAAGATTTACTTTTCTTGGCAATTGGGTTAAGGAACTTATCAAGGAATGTTCCCATCCTACTAAACACTGAGTCCACCCCTGACACTATAGGTCGTCCAGGGGGGTCCATCAGCGTTTTGTGGATTTTTGGGGTCGTATATATTACGGGTGTTCTTGGGAATTCTAAATATAAATAGTCCATAAGCTCTTGGTCTATTACATTCTTTTACTGCTTCTTCTAGACACTTTTTAATTTCAGCCATGATATTAAATTTAGGGTCACATTCCAATTTATGATATACTTTATCATCCCTTAGTTGGCCCTCAATTTCTGCAATATATTTATGCCTGTCCATGATGACAACAGCACCACCCTTATCTGCGGGTTTGATGATGATGTCACCATCATGGACAAGCTCCTGCAATGCCTTAGATTCCTCCACTGTAATATTCGGGTGTTTGAATTTTCTTATAGCCCCATTCCTCAATTCCTCTATCTCCCCTCTTACCACCTTTTCAAAGGCATTAATAACTGCAGAGTTTACAGGCGGTATGAACTCACTGCGTTTTCTGAGCCCCATAGATCTTGAGTTAAACTCGCTATTTTCTTCTATGTTTGTTATATTTTTATCTTGGAACCACTCCTTCAATTTTATAGATCTAAAAAATCTCTCCAAGTCCGTTTGCAAATTAAACCAGTTAGTATGCGAGCATGGAGAAAATTATAGTCCTTTACTAAGGATAGAGATCTGTGCCGGAGTGAGTACCTTATCAGAGATGTTAACTACGAGGTCTGATCCCGTTTCTTGTTGGCCGCCTGTCTCTGTGATTGTAGTCTGTTTTTTTCCGGTTTTCTTTTGTTCCCGGTGGTGCCGCTTGCCTCCTTTCCTCTTACGTTTGATGGTCCTTCTGTTATTTTCTCCTGGTCTGTAAGAAAAATCATCATTATAAACATGTCCCACATTTTTATCATTATATCGGTTCCTTCCATGACCACCTTTCTTCTTCCACATGGGTTTGTTACTTTCTCTCTGCCATGAATAAATATGTCCCGCTTCATAGTCCTCCAGATCTCTATTCCATTTTTTTCTTTTAATCTCTTCTAATTCATTACGCAATTTTACACTTTCTTTGTCAACCTTTTCTTTAAAAATATTCCATTCTTGTATCGTTATTAATGCCTTAATTTTTTGTTCAACTCCTTCCGTATTTTGTTGCAATTTCTTACTTTCTTCTTGCAAATACTCTATATTTAGTAAAATAGTGTCCATGGCATATTTATTAGATAACATGACAAAGCGTGCACAATATATAGTGTTGCCTTGGAATAGGTTTGGGCGTATGTTTGACCTCAAACCCCTAGGAATTTTACCTTCTTTGTAGTATTGGCCCAAGGTTACCATATGCAGCTGTAGGTTAATCATACGTTTAATGTCACTTTCATACTTGCGTTTAAGTTCTGATATAGATGGTGTTTTAAGAAAAATCGCCTCTCCCGACAAGTCCACCAAGGATACGCTCCTCATCCTCAGATGTGTGTGTGTGTGTGTGTGTGTATATATATATATATATATATATATATATATATATATATATATATATATATATATATATATATATATATATATATATATATATATTACAGTTAGGTCCATATATATTTGGACAGACACAACATTTTTCTAATTTTGGTTATAGACATTACCACAATGAATTTTAAGCAAAACAATTCAGATGCAGTTGAAGTTCAGACTTTCAGCTTTCATTTGAGGGTATCCACATTAGAATTGGATGAAGGGTTTATGAGTTTCAGCTCCTTAACATGTGCCACCCTGTTTTTAAAGGGACCAAAAGTAATTGTTCATTTTTAGTACTTGGTTGAAAACCCTTTGTTGGCAATGACTGCCTGAAGTCTTGAACACAATGACATCACCAGACGCTGTTTCCTCATTTTTGACGCTCTGCCAGGCCTTCACTGCGGTGGTTTTCAGTTGCTGTTTGTTTGTGGGCCTTTCTGTCTGAAGTTTAGTCTTTAACAAGTGAAATGCTGCTCAATTGGGTTGAGATCAGGTGACTGACTTGGCCATTCAAGAATATTCCACTTCTTTGCTTTAATAAACTCCTGGGTTGCTTTGGCTTTATGTTTTGGGTCATTGTCCATCTGTAGTATGAAACGACGACCAATCAGTTTGGCTGCATTTGGCTGGATCTGAGCACACAGTATGGCTCTGAATATCTCAGAATTAATTCGGCTGCTTCTGTCCTGTGTGACATCATCAATAAACACTAGTGACCCAGTGCCACTGGCAGCCATGCATGCCCAAGCCATCACACTGCGTCCGCCGTGTTTTACAGAGGATGTGGTATGCTTTGGATCATGAGCTGTACCACGCCTTCGCCATACTTTTCTCTTTCCATCATTCTGGTAGCGGTTGATCTTGGTTTCATCTGTCCAAAGAATGTTCTTCCAGAACTGTGCTGGCTTTTTTAGATGTTTTTTGCAAAGTCCAGTCTAGCCTTTTTATTCTTGATGTTTATGAGTGGCTTGCACCGTGCAGTGAACCCTCTGTATTTACTTTCATGCAGTCTTCTCTTTATGGTAGATTTGGATATTGATACGCCGACCTCCTGGAGAGTGTTGGTCACTTGGTTGGCTGTTGTGAAGGGGTTTCTCTTCACCATGGAGATTATTCTCCGATCATCCACCACTGTTGTCTTCCGTGGGCGCCCAGGTCTTTTTGCATTGATGAGTTCACCAGTGCTTTCTTTCTTTCTCAGGATGTACCAAACTGTAGATTTTGCCACTCCTAATCTTGTAGCAATTTGTCAGATGGGTTCTTTCTGTTTTCGCAGCTTAAGGATGGCTTGTGTCACCTGCATGGAGAGCTCCTTTGACCGCATGTTTACTTCACAGCAAAACCTTCCAAATGCAAGCACCACACCTAAAATCAACTCCAGGCCTTTTATCTGCTTAATTGAGAATGGCATAACGAAGGGATTGCCCACACCTGTCCATGAAATAGCCTTGGAGTCAATTGTCCAATTACTTTTGGTCCCTATAAAAACAGGGTGGCACATGTTAAGGAGCTGAAACTCCTAAACCCTTCATCCAATTTAAATGTGGATACCGTCAAATGAAAGCTGAAAGTCTGAACCTCAACTGCATCTGAATTGTTTTGTTTAAAATTCATTGTGGTAATGTCTATAACCAAAATTAGAAAAATGTTGTCTCTGTCCAAATATATATGGACCTAACTGTGTGTGTGTGTGTGTATATATGTGTATATATATATATATATATATATATATATATATATATATATATATATATATATATATATATATATATATATATATATATATATATATGTAATCGTCTAAGGGTCCAACCGAAATCCCACGTCGCTGATTGGTCGCGCCAGCCGCCCGCGACCAATCAGCGACAGACGCAGTCCGCAGGGCCAGCGTCTGCACTCGGGCAAGTGCCGGGCCATAGCGAGAGGGGGGGCCCATTTTGACACGTCTGACCAACTTTTTACTACTGATGCTGCCTATGCAGCATCAATAGTAAAAAGATATACTGTTAAAAAATAATAAAAAATTGTGCTATTCTCAACTTCCGTCGGCCCCGGCAGCCTTCCAGCTCCTCGCGATTCTCTCGGCAGCACCGTTCCCAGTGATGCATAGTGAAATGACCCCAGATGATGTAGGATCATGCGAGACCGCTACGTCATCACGGGTTATTGCCACAAAGCATCACTGGGAACGGACCTGGCAGGAGCATCGCTAAGGCATGGGCTGGATCTGGGGGCCGCCGGAAGGTGAGTATATAACTATTTTTTATTTTAACAGGGATATGGTGCCCACACTGCTATATACTATGTGGCTGTGTTATATACTATGTGGCTGTGTTATATACGGCTGTGTTATATACTATGTGGCTGCTATATACTGCGTGGGCTGTGCTATATACTACGTGGCTGTGTTATGTACTACGTGGCTGCTATATACTACGTTGGTGTGCTATATACTACGTGGGCTGTGCCTGTGCTATATACTACGCGGAGTGTGCTATATGCCACGCGGAGTGTGCTATATGCCACGCGGAGTGTGCTATATGCCACGCGGAGTGTGCTATATGCCACGCGGAGTGTGCTATATGCCACGCGGAGTGTGCTATATGCCACGCGGAGTGTGCTATATGCCACGCGGAGTGTGCTATATGCCACGCGGAGTGTGCTATATGCCACGCGGAGTGTGTTTTATGCTACGTGGGCTGTGCTATATTTCTCTGCTGTATCTGTGCACCATGAATCATGGTATGTGTTAAAGGGTGGGGCCCTCAAAAACCTGGAGCCGGCCATGGCAGTCTGCCCGCGAATTGGCACGGGATTTGAACCCCCTTTGCTGATTGGTCACGCCTGGCCGGCCGCGACCAATCAGCGACAGGCGCAGTCTGGCCGCGAATGGGCGCGGGATTTGAACCACGCTTCGCTGATTGGTCGCACCCGGCCGGCCACGACCAATCAGCGATATTGGCGTGAGATTTAAACACTGCTTATTAATAAATCTTCATAAATAAACTATATACATGTTCTAGAATACCCGATGCGTTAGAATCGGGCGACCATCTAGTCTCTATATATAATTTTCTATGGGTCTGTTTGTCTGTAACCGAAATCCCGGGTTGCTGAGTGGTCGCGCCTGGCCGGCCTCGACCAATCAGCGTTCATTAATAAACTACATACATTTACTAGAACGAGAATAACATGAAGGACAGTCTGTGAGAGAGAGAATAACATGGAGGACAGTCTGTGAGGGAGAGAATAACATGGAGGACAGTCTGTGAGGGAGAGAATAACATGGAGGACAGTTTGTGAGGGAGAGAATAGCATGGAGGACAGTCTGTGAGGGAGAGAATAACATGGAGGACAGTCTGTGAGGGAGAGAATAACATGGAGAACAGTCTGTGAGGGAGAGAATAACATGGAGGACAGTCTGTGAGGGAGAGAATAACATGGAGGACAGTCTGTGAGGGAGAGAATAACATGGAGGACAGTCTGTGAGGGAGAGAATAACATGGAGGACAGTCTGTGAGGGAGAGAATAACATGGAGGACAGTCTGTGAGGGAGAGAATAACATGGAGGACAGTCTGTGAGGGATAGAATAACATGGAGGACAGTCTGTGAGGGAGAGAACAACATGGAGGACAGTCTGTGAGGGAGAGAATAACATGGAGAACAGTCTGTGAGGGAGAGAATAACATGGAGGACAGTCTGTGAGGGAGAGAATAACACGGAGGACAGTCTGTGAGGGAGAGAATAACATGGAGAACAGTCTGTGAGGGAGAGAATAACATGGAGGACAGTCTGTGAGGGAGAGAATAACATGGAGGACAGTCTGAGGGAGAGAATAACATGGAGGACAGTCTGTGAGGGATAGAATAACATGGAGGACAGTCTGTGAGGGAGAGAACAACATGGAGGACAGTCTGTGAGGGAGAGAACAACATGGAGGACAGTCTGTGAGGGAGAGAATAACATGGAGGACAGTCTGAGAGGGAGAGAATAACATGGAGGACAGTCTGTGAGGGAGAGAATAACATGGAGGACAGTCTGTGAGGGAGAGAATAACATGGAGGACAGTCTGTGAAGGAGAGAATAACATGGAGGACAGTCTGTGAGGGAGAGAATAACATGGAGGGCAGTCTGTTGGGGAGAGAATAAAAATTTTCCCCGTTTTTAAGTTTATCATATGGTAAAATAAATGGTGTCTTTTAAAACTATAAGTCATCCTGTAGAAAACAAGCTGTCATACAACAGCTCTTGTGCAGCGCGAAACGGCCGTCGTCTCGTCTGCCGCACTCTTCCTGGCTAATTTCCTTTCCCCCGTGCCGTGAAGATGTTTCACTTGTTGTTGGAATAAACACTTTGAACTGCAGTCGGTGAGTGCATTTGCAATCCTTTCTTACTATGTTGGATTTACACAGACTTTTTTCATGCAAATAGCACCTCCCTCTCTTTCCCAGACTGCTAGATCAAAACAAATGAGCCTATTGTAAGTTTCTCTGTGTGTGGGACGTTGTGCTGCTCTGGTTTTCTTTTGTATTTCTTTTGATATATATATATATATATATATATACATACTAGATGGTGGCCCGATTCTAACGCATCGGGTATTCTAGAATATGCATGTCCACGTAGTATATTGCCCAGCCATGTAGTATATTGCCCAGTCACGTAGTATATTGTCCAGCGACGTAGTATATTGCCCAGTGACGTAGTATATTGCTCAGACACGTAGTATATTGCCCAGAGATGTAGTATATTACCCAGTGACGTAGTATATTGCCCAGTGACGTAGTATATTGCACAGCCACGTAGTATATTGCCCAGCCACGTAGTATATTGCCCAGCCACGTAGTATATTGCCCAGCCACGTAGTATATTGCCTAGTGACGTAGTATATTGCGCAGCCACGTAGTATATTGGCCAGTTACGTAGTATACTGCCCAGTCACGTAGTATATTGCCCAGTTATGTAGTATATTGCCTAGTCACGTTGTATATTGGCCAGTTACGTAGTATAGTGCCCAGTTACGTAGTATATTGGCCAGTTACGTAGTATATTGGCCAGTTACGTAGTATATTGGCCAGTTACGTAGTATATTGGCCAGTTACGTAGTATATTGGCCAGTCACGTAGTATAGTGCCCAGTCACGTAGTATATTGCCCAGCCACGTAGTATATTGCCCAGCCACGTAGTATATTGCCCAGCCACGTAGTATATTGCCCAGTTACGTAGTATATTGCCCAGTTACGTAGTATATCGCACAGCGACGTAGTATACAGCACAGAGCCACGTAGTATATTGGCCAGTAACGTAGTATATTGCCCAGCTACGTAGTATATTGCCCAGCCAGGTTTGTCACAGGTGAAAAAATAAAAAATAAACATATACTCACCTTTCCCAAGGCCCCTTGTAGTCCACGGCAGCTTGCGGTCCCAGGGTTGGTATCAGAGCGCGGGACCTGTGATGACGTCGCGGTCACATGACCGTGACGTCATGGCAGGTCCTTCTGCCATACCATCTTTGCCACCGGAAACTGCAGCGGAAGATGGCTGCCGGCGGGAGCGGCTCAGCGGACTACGGAGGGTGAGTATAGCAGGTTTATTTTTTTTAAATTATTTTTAACATTACATTTTTTACTATTGATGCCGCATAGGCAGCGTCAATAGTAAAAAGTTGGGGACACACAGGGTTAATAGTGGCGGTAACGGAGTGCGTTATCCGCGGCATAACGCGGTCCGTTACCGCCGGCATTAACCCTGTGTTAGCGGTGACCGGAGGGGAGTATGCGGGCGACAGGCACTGACTGCGGGGAGTAAGGAGCGGCCATTTTCTTCCGGACTGTGCCTGTCGCTGATTTGTCGCGGTAGCCATGACAGGCAGCTGGCGAGACCAATCAGCGAATGAATAACCGTGACTGAAGGACAGACAGACGGAAGTGACCCTTAGACAATTATATAGTAGATATATATATATATATATATATATATATATATATATATATATACATATATATACATGCACTGCTCATAACAATAAAGGGAGGACTAATATCTCACATCCTAGATGTCACTGAATGAAATATTCCAGTTGTAAATCTTTATTCATTACATAGTGGAATGTGGTGAGAACAGTAAACCCTGAAGATGATCACAGTAAATCACAACTAATATCCCATGTAGGTCTGGAGTTGGAATGATGCTCAGAATCAAAGTGGAAAATGAAGTTACAGGTTAATCCAACTTCAAATGCCTCAAGACAAGGAAATGATGCTCAGTATTGTGCGTGACCTCCATGTGCCTGTATGACCTCCCTACTGTACAATGCCTGGGCATGCTCCTGATGAAACACTGGATGGTCTCCTCAGGGATCTCCTCCCAGACCTGGACTAAAGCATCTGCCAACTCCTGGACAGTCTGTGGTGCAACATGACGTTGGTGGATGGAGCGAGACAGGATGTCCCAGATGTGTTCAATCGGATTCAGGTCTGGGGAACAGGCTGGCCAGTCCATAGCTTCAATACCTTCATCTTGCAGGAGCTGCTGACACACTCCAGGAGGTCTGGTATTGTCCTGCATTAGGAGAAACCCAGGGCCAACCGCATCAGTATATGGTCTCACAAGTGGTCTGAGGATATCATCTTGGTACCTAATGACAGTCGGGCTACCTCTGGCGAGCACATGGAGGGCTGTGCAGCCCTCCAAAGAAATGCCACCCCACACCATTACTGACCCACTGCCAAATCGGTCATGCTGAAGAATGTTGCAGGCAGCAGATCGCTCTCCACGGCGTCTCCAGACTCTGTCACGTCTGTCACATGTGCTCAGTGTGAACCTGCTTTCATCTGTGAAGAGCACAGGGTGCCATTGGCGAATTTGCTAATCCTGGTGTTCTGTGGCAAATGCCAAGCGTCTTGCATGGTGCTGGGCTGTGAGCACAACCCCATCTGTGGACGTCGGGCCCTCAGACCATCCTCATGGAGTTGGTTTCTAACCATTTGTGTAGACACATGCACATTTGTGGCCTGCTGGAGGTCATTTTGCAGGACTCTGGCAGTGCTCCTCCTGTTCCTCCTTGCACAAACGCTGAGGTAGCGGTTCTTCTTGGTTGTTGCCCTCCTACGGCCCCCTCCACATCTCCTGGTGTACTGGCCTGTCTCCTGGTAGCGCCTCCAGCCTGTGGACACTATGCTGACAGACACAGCAAACCTTCTTGCCACAGCTCGCATTGATGTGCCATCCTGGATGAGCTGCACTACCTGAGCCACTTGTGTGAGTTTTAGAGTCCGTCTCATGCTACCACGAGTGTGAAACCGCAACCAACATTCAAAAGTGACCAAAACATCAGCCAGAAAGCATTGGTACTGAGATGTGGTCTGTGGTCCCCACCTGCAGAACAACTCCTTTATTGAAGATGTCTTGATAATTGCCAATAATTTCCATCTGTTGTCTATTCCATTTGCACAACAGCATGTGAAATTGATTGTCAATCAGTGTTGCTTCCTCAGTGGACAGTTTGATTTCACAGAAGTTTGATGTACTTGGAGTTATATTTTGTTGTTTAAGTGTTCCCTTTATTTTTTTGTGCAGTGCATATATATATATATATATATATATATATATATATATATATATATATATATATATATATATATATATATATATAGTGCACTCTATTGCTTTGTCCTTACACACTTGTCTCCCTATTAGCCACCGTCACCACGTGTTACATGACCAAAATGTGGACAAGAGAACTTGTATCCCCATGAATCATCTGTGGCCTAATCAAGCTCCATATACAGTGTGCAACAGTTCGCTCTCGGAGTACGGCGTGCTGGGTAAGTGCTTGCTACATTACAGCCACCATATGAAGGGGATCTACATTCTGAAGGTTGTGGGTTCCTATTTGATGTAGTTAATATTGGAAGGAAAGTATTGAAGGTGTTCACTGTGTTCTGTGGGTCACATCGCCCTAGCCTCACAATAAGATATATATGTCGGGGTGGTTATGGCTGGGCAGCCCTTTACAAAGAACATTGAGTATATTTGATATTTTAAATTGCACGGTTTGTCTCTTCCAGGATTCGAGCTTGGGTTTGCCACGGCCAGCCCCAATGCACTGGTCCTCTGGGAAGCCCAGTTTGGAGATTTCCACAACACAGCTCAGTGTATCATTGATCAGTTCATCTGCCCCGGGCAGGCTAAGTGGGTACGACAGAATGGAATTGTCCTGTTACTGCCCCATGGCATGGAGGGAATGGTAAGAATGTGATTACCTGCAGGTTTCAGTAAAATAAAGGCACTTTGTACAGATGGTTACACAGAGAGAAAAACGTAAATCTAGGATAGGACACCTGTTAAAATCAGATTTAGCTTTTCTCCTGGGATTTATATCGCTAGATACCAGGCGTGCCAAAGCATAATTCTGCTTACCATGTCTCACACATACTGTGTCCTGAACCCAAGCATGTCACCTTACAATCCCTCACATGTTCAGCTGGGGGGGGGGTCATTTTACTAATTGTACTTATTTAATAAATGGAACCAGTCTGGTCCAACTGACAGGTCCATTCTATCAACCTGCAGATATAGGGTTAATCTGCAGGTTAATAGTGATATGGAGGTGCCTGGCCGCAGTACTGGAAGTGCGGCACCTGGGAAAACGTGAACTTTTGTTGTTTTTGGGAGCCGCCGGCTTTCAGTCATGCAGGCGGCTGTCAGTCCGTGTCAGAGTGTGCTTACAGCAAAGCTCTCAGTGAGGTAAGCAGTGACTGTAATTGCTCTGGGCACGCCTGCATGACTGAAAGCCGGCGGCTCCAAGAAAAAAAAAAGTTAATTTTCTCCCAGGTGCTGCACTTTCAATACTGCAGCCGGGCACCTTCAACACTATCAACCTACAGATTAACCCTATATCTGCAGATTGATAGCACTGTTGTACCGGACATGTTCCCTTTTAGTGTTACAGGCACTTTTTACTCCTCAAGTGATGGCATGGCTATGGGACAGCGTGTGGTTTACAAGGAAAGGGGCACGGCTTAGTATGCAGAAATGAGGGAATGAATGTATATGGTAAGTTACACATATAAATCTGTTTGTCCTTTAGGGTCCTGAACATTCCTCTGCAAGACCTGAACGCTTCCTGCAGATGTGCAATGACGACCCAGATATGTGGCCTGTAAGTCATCCTCTTGTATCCTTCTCTTTAGGTTTGGGTGAGTTTACGTGTAGGTTTACGATTTCCACCATTACATTGATTTCAAGCAAAACGGCAAGGGAGCATGGCCTTGCTAAATGGTGTACTTATTAACCTTTGGGATATCTGGATGACGCAGCCTGGGGACGACATGGACACATTATAGCAGTGCCATATAACTAATGGGTGCAATTGGTTATTGATGTGGACAGAGAAATACCAGAGTGCTGATAGCAATTATGGGTAGAGGTTACTTGCTGGTGTAAATGCAGAAGCGGAATGTGATTTTTACCTTTTACTTCCTCAACAGAAAGCTTCTGAAGACTTTGCTGTTCGTCAGCTTTATGATTGTAACTGGATTGTTGTCAATTGCTCCACTCCAGCCAACTTTTTCCATGTGCTCCGCAGACAGATCCTGCTACCTTTCCGAAAACCGGTGTGTATGGTTTTGGAAATTTATTTATTTTTATTTATTTTTTTTGAGGGGGGAAGACACAACATTTTTACTATTTAACCGGTAATCATATTATCCCTTAAATGGTTACTGTCAATTCAACAAATTTTGCACCACTCCAAACAGTACAAGTAAACATAAGAATTTTTGCATTTTTACTGTTTACCAAAACATATGCTAGATACAGTTATATAATCAATATGGGGCTTAAAGTTTAGACACTCAGCATTAATTTAATGGTATTCACATCATAATAGTAGTAAGGGTTTTTGAATTACAGCTCTTTAATATGTAGCTGCCGCTTTTAAAGGCACCAAAATTAATTGGATAATTATCTCGAAAGCTCGTTAATGGGCTGCATGGACTTTTCCTTCATTAATCCATCATCATTTAAGTAGGTACAAGGTCTGGAGCTGATTCCAGGTATGGAATTTGCATTTGGAAGCTGTTCCTGTGAACCCACAATATGCAGTCAAAGAAGCTCTCAATGGAAGAGTAACAGACCATCATTAGGCTGAAAAAAAGATAGGCTGATAGATACATCAGAGAGAGAGCAGAAATGTTAGGAGTAGCAAAAATCAACAGTTTGGTACATTCTGCAAAAAAAGAGCACTGGTGAGCGGGGAACTCAAATGGTCTGGACGTACATGGAAGACAACAGTGGTGGATGATTGCAGAATCTTTTCCACGGTGAAGAAAAACCCTTCACAACATCTACCCAAATGAAGAACACTCCCCAGTAAGTAGGTTTTTCAATATCTTACTATAAAGAGAAGACTTCATGAGCGCAAATACAGAGGGTTCATCATCACGTATAAACCATTAATCAACCTTAAAAATAGAAAGGCAGATTAGACTTTGCCAAAAAAAAAAAACCATCTAAAGCAGCCGCCCAGTTCTGGAAAAGCATTCTGTGCACAGAAAAGACAAAGATCAACCTGGACCAGAATGATGGGAAGAAGAAAGTATGGAGAAGGCTTGGAAAGGCTTCTAACACATGGTGGAGCAGTGTGGTGGTGCCGGCATGCATGGCTCCCAATGGCGCTGGGTCACTGGTGTTTCCTGATGATGTGGCTGAAGACAGAAGCAGCTGGATGACTTCTGCAGTGTACAGGGCGATGCTGTCTGATCAGATTCAACCAAATGCAGCAAGGTTGATTGGACGGCGCTTCACAGGAAAGATGGACAATGACCCAAAACTTAGTGCGATAGCAACTCAGGAGGCAAAGAAGTGGAATATTCTGCAATGGCCGAGTCAGTCACCGGATCTCAGCCCCGTACAGCTGCATTTCACATGGTTAAGACAAAATTAAGGCAGAAAGACCAAAAAACAACCACAGAGTTTGGTTACGTCTATGGTTTCCAGACCTCAGGCAGCCAAGGTCTGAGCCACTTTATTCTGAAATGAGAAAAAAAAACCAGGCTTAATCCCATTTTGCCCAGAACAAGACGGACGGTCAGCTCCCTGTGAGATAAGATTATAGAGGAATGGAGAGGGAAAAAGCAGAGACAGAGAAGTTGGGATACAGCATTTTTCTAGTATTTATCTTTCTCAAATGCTGGATTCACACCTACACTGCTGAGTACTGCTGTCTAATGTTCTCCATGCTATTGCTGGGTGTATTCTATAGAGACATGGGAGCAGGAATCCCTCATATCTGTGTGTGCTGTGTATGGGAAACATCATACCAGCCAGCTTTCAGTATTCACTGTTAAGCACCGATTTACCTTTATTTTTATTTTTTTCTGCCTCACAGCTTATAGTCTTCACTCCAAAGTCTCTCCTTCGTCATCCTGAAGCCAGGTCAAGTTTCGACGAGATGATTTCAGGTCAGATGGATTGTCATGCATTCTAAAAGTAAATGCGTCCCCTGCACAGAGCATGCCTCACATTAACGATAATTGTATTTATATAGCTCCAACATATTCAGTCCAGATAGGGAACTGTAGAAGTCAGCAAATGTCTGCAGAGTGTTGTCTCTGCGGTCCCTGTAAAGTGCTGCAGTATATGTTGGTGCTATATAAATGAAATTATTGTTCTGTGACTACTGTAAATCAGTCCTGTTACAGGATATCATAAAAGTGAGTACACCCCTCACATTTTTGTGAATATTTTATTATATTATTTCAGGGGGCAACACTGAAGATCTGACACTTTGATACAATGTAAAGTAGTCAGTGTACAACTCGTATAACAGTGTACATTTGGTGTGCCCTCTAAATAACTTCACACATGACCATTAATGTCTAAACCACCGGCAACAGAAGTGAGTAGACCCCCTAAGTGAAAATGGCCAATTTGTGCCCAATTAGCCATTTTCCCTCCCTTGTGTCAGGTGACTTCTTGGTGTTGCGAGGTTTCGGGTGTGAATGGGTCAGCCTGTCAGTGCTCAAATCATACGACTCACACTGCATCAAAGTGGTTCGCATGACTGTCGTCCCAGAGGGAAGCCTCTTCAAAAGATGATGCACAAGAAAGCCCGCAGACAGTTTGCTGAAGACAAGTAGACTAAGGGCTTGGATTACTGTAACCATGTCCAGTGGTCTGATGAGACCAAGATAAACATATTTGGTTCAGATGGTGTCAAGCGTGTGTGGCGGCAACCAGGTGAGGAGTACAATGACAAGTGTGTCTTGCCTACAGTCAAGCATGGTGGTAGGAGTGTCATAGTTTGGGGCTGTATAAGTGCTGCCGGATGTGGGGAGCTAGAGTTCATTGAGGGAACCATGAATGCCAACAGGTACTGTGACATACTGGAGCAGAGCATGGTCCCCTCTCTATGGAAATTGGGCCCCAGGGCAGTATTCCAACATGACAGCAAGCCCAAACACACCTCCATGACAACCACAGCCTTTTGCTTAAATGTGTTGGCTGACTAAACATGTATCCAGACCTAAACCCCATTGAGCATCTGTGGGGCATCCTCATATGGAAAATGGAGGAGCACAAGGTCTCTAACATCCACCAGCTCCGTGATGTCGTCATGGAGGAGCGGAAGAGGATTCCCGTGGTGACATGTAGTGAACTCCATGCCCCCAAGAGAGTTAATGCAGAGCTTGATAATAATGGTGACCACACAAAATATTGACACTTTGGGCACAATTTGGCCATTTTCACTTAGGGGTGTACTCACTTTTGTTGCCGGTGGTTTAGACATTAATGGCCGTGTGTTGAGTTATTTAGAGGGCACACCAAATGTACACTGTTATACGAGCTGTACACTGACTACTCTACATTGTATCACAGTGTCAGATCTTCAGTGTTGTCCCTTGAAAAGATATAATATTTGCCAAAATGTGGGGGGTGTACTCAGTTTTGTGATATACTGTACTGTTAACCAGAAACAGATTTATCACCGTCAATAATGGTTTCCATTACTAAAAACAATTATTGGTAATGCATTTCCTTTAAAGGAGTATTTTCATCTGCCTGATGGGTGGGCGTCCCACCTCTGGGACCACTCTTTTGTCATCCAGGCGCACTAGGGGAGCTCTTGCCGTCCGCGACCCTCTCCTTTTAGGTGGTTGGTAATTACAGAAAGTCACTGAACCACCTTTCTGCCAATATTTGAGGGCTCCAGAGGTGGGAGCTGCACCTGTGATGGAGTTTTGGAAGATGGTGGATGTTCTTGTGATAGTAATATTTAGTGACAGAGAAATCTTCTATATGTACCATATGATTTATCGGATTATATTCCATATATTATCTGATTAGAATGGGTACCAGTCACCATCGTCTCATTTCAGGCACACACTTTCAAAGAGTTATCCCAGAGGCCGGGCCCGCGTCCCAGAACCCTGCCGGAGTGAAGCGCATAGTCTTCTGCACAGGAAAAGTCTACTACGACCTGACCAAAGAGCGCAGCACCCGAGAAATGGAGGCAGAGGTGGCCATTACCCGTGTGGAGCAGGTGTGAGAAGCCCACTAGTCTGCAAAGTATCATTCTTGTTCATGGCCAATAGTTAGCACTTTCTTCCTTAGATGACTTGTGTATGGGCCGGAATGACTTTGATAATATAAATGCCTTCTGTTTCTTTTATTTCTCTATCGTCTTTCATTGGGGGACACAGGAACCATGGGTGTATGCTGCTGCCACTAGGAGGCTGACACTATGCAAATAAAAAAGTTAGCTCCTCCTCTGCAGTGTACACCCCACCGACTGGAAGTAGGATATTCAGTTTAGCTTAGTGTCAGTAGGAGGTGGACACGGGTCTTTCATTAGACCCTTATCTACCTCAATGTGCGTCGTTCCTTTTCAGGTTTTTCCGGAGGGATACAGGGTGATTAGTCACACCTGTAGTCCCACAAAGCGGACTATGAGTACGGCGTGTACTGCCACCCCGTATCCTCATAGATCCCTCTCCAGGACCAAGATCCTAGCACACAAGCGTGCTCAGAAGTCCGGTCCTGGCTCCGTCCCCCACCCACTCGCCTTCCAGAGCCTGTCGGTTGGAGGAGACGAGGACGTCCATCACAGCTCCGTGGACGTCTCAATCCCCTCAGGTTAGTAACTGCGTGGGATGTTTAGGTGAGTATTTCCCCTAAATTTTCAGATCTTCCCCTTACTCTCGCAGTGTGGGGGAGTAGAAGTCCCTAAATGCGCGCTGCACTATCTTCTAGGGCGGCGCTGATCCTATTTTAAAAGGGATCCCTGGGGCACCAAGACGAGCAGTAGCTCTGCACTATTGGCTATCCCCTTCATCAGGGCCGCAGTGTCCTCCCCGCGGCCGCACTGCGCAGCGGCCGCAATGTCACCTTTCTGGCGGCGCCGGCACCGCTCTCCCCTGCGGCTGCCCTGCGGGCTTCGGCGGCGCGTTCCTCTTTCCGGCGGCGCCGGCCTCTAATTTAGGTCCCGGCTTCTGCCGGGGCCTACTTCGGCGTCGCGTCCCTCAGCTCCGCCTCACCCTGCGGCCCTGGCAGGTTGCCGCGCTGCTCTGCGGCGCACTGTTCCGGGGCCGCAGTCTCTCTTCCAGCGGTGCCGGACTCTAATTTAGGTCCCGGCTTCCGCAGGGGCCTACTTCCGGTACCGCGCTCCTCCACTTCCGGTTTCTTCGACAAACTGCCCTGCAATCTCCGCCCACCGGCGCCATCTGGGCTGACTCGCCCCTTCCTCCACGTCGCTGCTGAGCACAGGGCAGGAGATTTCACTCGTGCCCGCATTTTCTCCTGGGGGCACAGCACGTCGTTGCAACAGAGGCCGCAGGGCAGCAGCTCCATCCTTCTGTTCCACTGCTGTTCTTCAGGCCTGCAGAAAGTTCCGGACAAGAGTGCCCCAGATGTGTCTACCTGTTCTCCTAGGGGCTATCGTTCCAGAGGAGCATCTTCCAGGCCGTGCAGCCTTCCATCTGGACACTGCAGCGTCTGCCGTGAGTACCTCTGCACCGCAGTTTCACTCAATCCCCTGCCCCTCCCCCCCCCCCCCCCCCTCCCTGTTCCCTAATCTTCTGACATTTCCCTCAGGGGCCCGTTCGGTCTAATTTTAAGGGAGGTCGCTCCCGGCCTCCTACCTTTTCCTGTGTCTTAGTGAAACACTTTCAGGGTTCGCCTTGTACCCACAAGCTCCCCTCAGACAGGCCTGCAGCAACCCACATTATGTTCAGCTCCGCCTCAGAGCGAAGTCGCCACCACAGGCTGGGTCTCCCCTCTGTCTCTATCAGTAGCGGATCTCACTCCGGTTTCCCAGACCCTTGTGTCCGTTCTCAATCGGTTGCCCCTGCAGACTTCCGTAGTAGCCAGCGGGTCGCAAGAAGCTCTGTCCGAGTCTTCCAATACAGGCCGCGTAAGATCCAGTCTGAGTTCTCTTCTCGATCCATCTCACGGTCCTTCTCTGTGGTCGAGCTCCCCCTTATCCTTTCCCCCCCCCCCCCCCCCGGAGTCAGGCGAGGCTTTCTCTGATGTGCCTTCAGAGGATAATTTGGGACCGGAGTCGAACCATAACTTAACATGAGGGATATGGTTCAAAGCCTCATTGGAGCGTCCAATCTGACCTGTGGCATCAAAGATTCCTCTACGGAACCCGCAGATCAGGCGGTTTCGTTTAGACGGTCTAAACTTCCTCCCAAGGGATTCGCTCCTCATCCTGAATCGAGGAGCTTCTGGCCAGAGAGAGAGAGAATTCGACCAGACGTTCTCAAAGAGAAAAGCGTCTTGGAGTCTCATATCTCTTTCCTCTGGATCTCATCGCCAACCGGAATGAGAGGCGATGGAGAACGACCTCTCCCTCTGTGGATCCGCCGGCTGCTAGACTTGCCACTAACACAGTCCTCATGCGGCCCGGTGGGGCGACTCTGACAGATTCCATCGATAGGATCATGGAATCCTTCGTGAATTCGGCTCTCGAACCTGCCGCATCATCCCTATGCCCGGCTTTCGCTTCCACTTGGGTTTCGAAGTCGGTATCCGAAGGGGCTAAAACAACTCCGTTGGGGCATTCAAGCCGGAGCTCCACCAGACTGGCTGGCGGAAGTTGCCACCCAGATTACTCACGCCGAGGAATAATTTGTTCCCTGCATGTCGCGTCTTCTGCCGCTCAGACACCCAGTAATGTTGCCAGCCGTCGCACTGCTTGGCACACGAGTCATCAAAGAAGTCCCTTACGAGCCTGCCTTCTTCAAGGATCACGTCTTTTCGGTTCCAAGCTGGACCAAATTATTAAGGACGCCACTGGCGGCACCAATTCTCTTCTTAGGCGGCAACTTCGGTCCTTTCGGCCTTTTTTTCGTCGTTTCGCGACATCAGATTCCTTTTCGCAACAGAGGCCACAGGCACGTTAAGGGAAGAAGGTATTCTTCGACTCAATCCTTCCTGGTGTTCCCGCTACTCCTAAGGTGGATTCTCCAGGTCCAGGTCTGGAAGTTCCACCTAGGCAGGACCCACGACTAGACCCCAGCCCGTTTCTCAGGCTGGGCAGCCGTCTCCTGTTCCTCAGGGACGTCTGGGTCTCCTCAGTAGAGGACGCTTGGGCCAGGGCACTTGTATCCTCTAGATACAAAATCTTCATTTCTCGGCCCTGGGATCGTTTTCTTCGAATCCCAACTTCTAAGAGACCCCGCTCTGGTCCCGTGTTTCTTTACAGCCATTGTTTCCCTCCTTAAATCCGGGGTAATCGTTCCCGTCCCAGAACAGGAACGGTTCAACGGTTCACAGGCTTCTCTTAGAATCTTTTTGTACTGACAGAGGACGACAAGGTTCGTCCCAGTCCGGATCTCAAATTGCTGAACAGGAAGTTTCGTCGGAGACACTTCAGGATGATATTCCCTCGTTCAGTAATCGCTTCCATGGAGGCTCAGGAACTTCGGTTTCAGGCTCCCGAAAGTCTATCCATCTTTCCCATCACTCTAGCCGTTGTGGGTGGCTCGTCAACAGGAAGAAGTTCAGTCTTGTTCAGTGCCTCGTATCTCCGGGCATGTTCTTCGACACTTGTCGGACCAGAGTCTTCCTTCCCGAAGACAGGATATCCCTCCTTTGTCAGGAAGTTCGCTTGCTCCAGGGTTTTCGGCTCCCCTCCTTTCCGATGGGCCTTAAAGGTCCTAAGGAGGTTGGTTGCAACATCGGAAGCAATTTTCCCTTTGCCCTTTTCATTCAAGACTTCTTCAGCAGGCTATTCTATCACAGGGGGACAGGTCTCTCGTCTCCTGCATCGTCCGATCCGGCTTTCTCCCGGGTCAAACGGTTCCTCGACTGGTGGCCGAGGTCGCTTCTCTTATCCCGGAGTAGATCCTTCACAGCATATCCTTCCTTCCAGTTCCCTGGCAGGTGGTGACGACGGACGCCAGCCCGCTCGGCGGAGACGCGGGACTTTGTCACCTGTTCTTTTCAGGGTTGTTTGGTCGGCGCAGGAGTCCTCTTTGCCGATCAATGTCCTCGAGTTCCGGATCTTCTTTCTGTCTTTCCTTCACTGGGCAAGGATTCTCGGCAGCCTGCCAATTCGAATCCAGACAGATAATGACACAGCTGTGGCATATGTCTACCACCAGGGGTGGACTCGGCGTTCTCTGGCATCGGCCGAGATTCCAGGATCCTCCTTTAGACAGAGGCAACGGTCCTGGTGAGCTCTGCAGTGCATGTCCCCGGCGTGGACATTTAGGCCGCCGACTTCCTCGGCCGCGAGGGCCTCGCGGCAGGGGAATAGTACTTCAGGAGGTTTCCTATCGGATTGTTCTTCGATGGGGGACTCCAGAGGTGGACCTCATGGCATCCCGATTGAACAGGAAGGTCCCTCGGGTCGGCCCAAGGTTCCGCGACCCTCTCACAGTGGTGTTGACACTCTGGCCATTCCTTGGTCGCAGTTCGTGCTCCCCTATCATTTCCCTCCCCTTCCCTTGCTTTCCAAGCTTTCGAAAAAGATCAAGGCGGGATGGGTGCCGGTCATTCTGATCGTCCCGGATTGGCCCAGGAGGTCTTGGTTTGCAGACATCGTCAATCTCTTCGCGGACTCCCCTGGTGCCTTCCAAACAGACCCTAGCTGCTGTCTCAGGGTCCGATTTGCCACCCGAATTATTGGTCGCTCTGTTTAACGGCGTGGCTGTGGACTCCACAGTTCTAAGAGCGTCCGGCCTTTCGGCCCGGATGAGTCACACTATAATCCAGGCTAAGAAGCCTTCGTCTTCTTCAAGGATCTTCTATCGTACCTGGAAGGCTTACTTTCGTTGATGCGAGTCCAACCGCTTTTCACCTATGTCCTTTTCCCTGCCTTCCATTTGGGTTTCCTTCAGGCAGGACTGGATTCGGGCTTCGCTCTGTTCCCTAAAGTGCCAGGTTCCTGCGCTCTTCTTCCCTTTAAGAAGACGTTTTCTTCTTAGCCACAGGTTAAGACTTTCCTTCAAAGAGTAGCCCACGCTGTCCCTCCGTACAGGGCCTCTGTGGATTCATGGGATTTAAAGGATGTGCTGGTTGTTCTAGGGGTTCCCCCCTTTGAGCCTCTCAGGGAGTTTTTCTCTGTCAGCACTATCTCGGAAGGTGGCTTATCTCAGGTCCATCTCTTCGAACCGCCGCGTTTTTGAGTCGGCGGCCATTTCTTGCCGACCTCCTTTCTTGATTTCCACCAGGACAAGGTGGCCCCAGGTCTCCGCCTTCCTTCCTTTCACGAGGTGGTTTTCATCTTTCCACCTCAACGAGGACATCGTTCTACCTTCATTTTGTCCAGCTCCGACTCATCCTCTGGAGCGATCGTTGAACAGGCTGGACCTCGTCAGGTCAGTGAGGATCTCCCTGGCTAGCACGGCCGCTTTCCGAAAGATGGATTCTCTTTTCGCCATCCCTGATGGCGTGCGTAGAGGCCTGCCGGCTCCCATGGCGACTATTGCTCGCTCGATTAGAACGGCAATTTTGGAAGCTTACCGGGTCAAGAACAGAGTGCCCCCTCCTGAGATAAAGGCTCACTCTACCCGGGCAGTCGGCGCATCCAGTGTGGTACGTCACAGGGCTTTCGCCGACGGCTTTGCAAAGCGGCAACGTGGTCTTCCATCCACACGTTTCACCGAACTACAAGGTCCATACCTATGCTTCGGCTGACTCCAGCCTGGGCAGAAGGATCCTGCAGGCGGCAGTGGTGAGTCCTCGGACTTGATGGAAGTATGTTTTTCCCACCCCAGGGACTGCTTTGGGACGTCCCATGGTTCCTGTGTCCCCCAATGAAAGGCGATAGAGAAAACAGGATTTTTGGTTGCTTACCGTAAAATCTGTTTCTCGGAGCCTTCATTGGGGGACACAGCACCCTCCCAAGTTGAACAGCTCTGTTTACTGTATACGTTTGAGTTCTTTGAACACTTTGAGTGTTTGAAACTGTTAATCTGTGGAGCGCCGTGGAATTTGTTGGCGCTATATAAATAAAGTTTATTATTATTATTATATTATTATTATTCTCTCTTTTACACGTTGCTTCTCCTACTGCTTTCTCACTAACTGAATATCCTACTTCCTGTCGGTAGGGTGTATACTGCAGAGGAGGAGCTAACTTTTTTATTTGCATAGTGTCAGCCTCCTAGTGGCAGCAGCATACACCCATGGTTCCTGTGTCCCCCAATGAAGGCTCCGAGAAACAGATTTTACGGTAAGCAACCAAAAATCCTGTTTTTCTTTCTATGTCTTCAGCTGTCTCCATTCCCATTCGACCTTCTGGAGATGGAAGTGAATAAGTACCCCAATGCAGATCTCGTGTGGTGCCAAGAGGAGCACAAAAATCAGGGTTATTACGATTACGTTAAGCCGAGATTACGCACCACAATCCACCGCAATAAGCCTGTCTGGTAGGTATGGAGTAGTAGACTGAGATATTGCCGTCTCCACCATCTGTCACTAAAGGTGAAAGCCACGGGCATAAGTGTCCATACTGCGGAGGTCACATCTGCAGCCGCAGGTTACATTGTGAGGTTTCTCCGCAGCGTGTTGAGTTGGCCATATATATTTTGTACTCTCCCTGTTGGGAGGGAGCAGAAAAGACGCAGCCTGAAGCCAAACTCCTCTGATTACTAAAGGATCGGGCAATGATAGTCCATCTGCCCATTCTAGTCTTCCCCCATCATTATCTGTCGGGGGGCTACCATACACATCAAATGAGACTGGTCCTGCCGAAATTTTCGGGTGCGGCCGACATTCACCTAATGTTTAGGAGCCTGCCATTCCATGGATTCATGCCTAAAGGGAACCTGTCATCATTTGATTTGTGCTGCCCAAACCATTAACCAGAGCTTGGCAGCACAATTGCCTGAGCGTTTTTAAAGAGACTATTCTGACACAGTCCCTTTACAAGTGATTGACAGGTCTCTCCCGATGTACACACTGGAGTGACATGTCAATCAGCCAGAGCGGTGCCACACTTCATACTATGCTTTCTCTGAAACGCCAGCGCTCTGATTCATGCTGCCCGTGGTTTGGGGAGCATGACTCAAGTGACGGGTTCCCTTTAAATTCCTAAGATCTCGCTGATGCTGGACTTCTGTATTATGTGGAGTCCTGTGTAGTCACCCCGGGTACCATTTATTGGGGTTGTTGTGTTGCTAATGCCCCACCACTGTTATCCTTGGCCGCTGCTGTCCGCTAGTGGTATTGTAAGTAAGTAAATTATAAGTCTGCTAATACTTACATTCCTGTTCTCCAGGTACGCCGGCCGTGAACCTGCAGCCGCCCCAGCCACCGGCAACAAGAAAACCCACATGACAGAGCTGAAGCGATTCCTGGACACCGCTTTCAAACTGGATGCATTTAAGGGCCTCTCTTAGACCGGCACCCGTTTACCCCTTCCTTCTGCACTCCCCATCTGCCATCCATACACTCACTGCTCCATCCTCTCCTCTCTGTCTTTGCTTTTTTTTTACCCGGCCAGAGAAAAGTTCCAGGTGGCAGCTCACTGCTGCCTTGCAACCACCCACCATTAAATGGTTTTAAAGGGGCAAAACAAACAGGAATTTAGTTTCTTCCAAAGAGCGAGAATATAAAAGAGCAGCTCTGCATATACCTCGTGTATGTGACTGTGACGTGTGCGGGGGGGCGCTGGTTTTAATATTTAAACATGAGAACTGTGGGAATCATACCCGTGTATTACCCATACTTCTGCTCCCACAGACCCGGGACACGATTTGGGCGGTCATGCAATATTTTTTTAAAGTCACATTTTATACAAGTAAATACGTTTTACCCCCCTTATGTAGTTAACCTCTTGTAATCTGGCTCCTTCCCGTGATAAAGGGGGTTCTACACTAATGTGCAATATCTCCGCTGGTCCCCCCCCGGGGTCACGTCCTATACACGTGCATCTGACCTGTATTGGATGAGACGCCTTGTGGACATTACCCCGGGGGACCCATAAAGACATGACTGCAAGGGAGGATCCCATTAAAGATCTGCAAAGTAACTACACAGCCTTGTCGGTCTGTCTCTGTGTTAATTAACCCAAAGATTGGCAGGGAAAACATTCTACCAGTGGCCCCGCAGAAATGCCACCCACTCTGTGTATTCTATAGGAAGAATCTGAAGATTTCTTTCGCCTTAAAAATAGAAACAAAAAAAATTCCAAGGAAGATTTAAAGGGAAGTATTGATGTTGTGGTAGGTGTTAATGTTCTCTCTGGAGGGACTGATTTGACAGCTCGTATAGTGAACCACTTATTGTATCCAACACTACGTGTCAGATTAGACAGCTGCAGATTACCACTTTAGCTTTTATGTTTTATTATTTTTATTTGACTTTTCCCAAGTTTCTTAAAGGGAACAAGCCACTTTGGAAAACACTTTATAAACTGCAGACATAAGGTAATCTGCAAGTAAACAGTATTAAAAACACTACCTGGCCACCTTACTGAAAGTGCAGCTGCCAGGAAAAAAATAACTTATCTCCTCCCAGGAGCCGCCGGCTTTCAGTCATTGGGGCGGAGCCTGGAGCGTCTACAGTCATTGGCTAGTATCCTCTGAGCGGCAGCTGGAAGCCTGCCTCAGCACTTTGATTGACAGCTCATTCTGCACAATTGTCAGGGCGTGCTTACAGCCACAGCTCACAACGCTATGAGCGGTGACTGCACCACTACCATGACTGAAAGCCGGCGGCTCCCTGGAGGAAATAAGTTCATTTTCTCTCATTTTCTCCCAGTAGGTGCGCTTTCATTAAGGAGGTCAGGCAGCATTTTAGCGCCATTTAGCTGCAGATACATACCAGGTTCCCTTAAAGAACTACTAATGTCTATATTTGAAGTCACACCATCTCAACTCTTAAAGGGATTTTCTAGAATTATACCAAAAGGAAATATATTTTTTTACTTTCCTAGTAACAACGCCACACCTGTCAATGGGCTGTTATTGGTATTGCAGCTCTTCCTAATTTAAGGGCAGAGACCAACAAGAGGAATTGTGCTGTTTCTAGAGGAAAATAACAAGCGTACCTCTTTTTTACTGATTCGGGACACTTCCTTCACTGAGGTTTTAACGTGGTTAAATATTTTTTTATGCTAATCAGCACTGTGATAAGCTTCTAGGCCTGTGCCCTGGCATCTCAGAGTTGCCGGTATGGGCAGAGGACTGAATAGAAATTAATCCAGTTCCTTTTTTTTTTTAAGTTTCTTACCTGTTCTAAAGTAAATTCTGGTTTCTGATTGGTTACTCTGATGTCCCTTTTACAATTATACACTGCGAGAGCATTGAGACAGGAAGTGTTGTCTTGGGGACACAGGAAGAGCAGATCTTACAGTTGTCCTGATAACTCGGCACAACATTGAGAGATTTAGGTTAGTTTTATGTTAGTAAAGATATGGTAATGTAGATTTGGTCTTTCTTCCCTATGGTCATGGCTGGTAGAACCTACCTTTTAAAGCAGATTTTGAAAAAAGAAAAAATCCTCAGTTGCTCATCCTGTCCTGTCTACAACCATTTGAGACATTGTAATAAAATTGAAATTCTCACAAATATGAAAAATGCCCCAACATCCTTTTACAAAGGTTCGAATCTTCATTTTCGGTTATTGAGGCGAAGACGTTCATTCATTTGGATGGAAACCATAAACCCATTGCAGTTGCATGTGCCAAATTCTGACACAGAGAGAGAGGAAGGGCAGTGATAATGTTTCCTCGGAACCAAATGGGGGAGAATTATAACCCAAGAGGCCACTGACACAAAGCAATCTTATTTATTTTGTTAAAATAAATAAAAAAAAATATGTATACAGACAGTCTCTTGGAAAATCTTTACCCAGGCTTTATATGGTAAATTGTTGGGCAGAACGTAAAATGTGATTATGTATCATGGAAAGCTGCTCCCACCAGGACCATTTTTTCATCTAAGAAGGTCCAACATTCTTGATGAATAATTTAGAACTGATTTCTGTTTTTTTTTTTCTCCATAGTATTAAATGATTACATTTTGCTCTCTTCAGCCACCACTAGAGGGAGCTCACTGCACACTCGTAGACCGTATTGGTTTGTCTATGAGTGTGTAGTGCGCTCCCTCTAGTGGTGGCTTAAGGCAGCAAAATTTCATCATTTAATACTATGTCTACTTGGAATATTTGGATGGCTCTAGCAATCCAGAGATAATTTACCCCTATGTCTATGCTTGTTATTTGAGCATGTTGGCGAGCTCCTACTTCCATAATATATATATATATTTTAAATACAGTAATCAGTACAAACTATTAAACTAAAAAAAGCAATATGGTGTTAAAATTGGAGATTGACCCTTGCTGTTTTTTGGACTGTATAAAGTGTTCAAGTTAGGTCTGCGTCATAGGATATGTGTGTTACAATATCCGACTGAATCCCAATCGCATATCTTCAGAGGCTTATGATGCGGCCATATCCATCCCTTGTGCTTTACAGTGCTTTCTAGTTATGTCCACTGTATATAGGAAAAAAAAGCCCTGTTAATACTGGTGAGTGGATTGCTTAAGCTCAACTTTCACTTGGTCAAACCACCTATGAAAAGCTCAGAAAATGAAAGATAAGCATTATCAACTCTCCAATCACAACAAGCTCACTGATGGATTCTCCGTTAATTTATTCTGGAGCCATGGAAGGAGGCAAATGGTGCAACCATGTGAATGAAACCCAATAGCATAGTCATTTTTAGCCAAAAATAAGTGCTTTGAAGACAAATAATTGACCCCATAAAGTTACATTATTTAACCCTGCTGTTCTGTTGGTCAAAAATGACCGACTTTGAACTTCAATATTCTTTAAAATATTCAAGATGCGGCTCTGAAACCCGTGGCCGACCGACCCATCCCCATTTAAGTCAATCAACCACAAGTTTCAGAACCGCATCTTGAACACCCCAAAAAATACCAAAGTTCAAAATAGGTCTCCCCAGACCGAACAGAACAGCAGGGTTAAGCCCCTACTAGAAGCCGTGAAACTGCGGAAGCAGAAAGATCAGTGGCAGGACTAACAGCCCAGAGTCGTCTATCCTCTTGGTTGTAATGTTGAGGGAGCAAATTCTGGACAACTTGGCATTTTTTTGTGAAGCGAGTACAACACGGTCAGGCACTTTCCATCATCTGCGAGCAATTTGAGAGATTTTTGGACTGATGCTCCATTCCCCTAGGCTCAGGAAGTTGCGACTGAGTCAGTCTGCCCAGTTTTTCAGTGTGCGACTTATGTGGACTGCTGAAGTCCAAACAAGATTTTTCTCTGCTCAGATCCATCCGTACTCCCTGGAGTGATGAATGTATCTTGTTCCTCCCTACTGGTTGATATAAACACAGATGGAATTTTGTCTGAATGACCACCAATTTGTTCTGTAACAGAGGAGTTACGCAAGCCTGGCTGCCTTTAACTCTTTCATGTTGCAAGACAGGACTCATTGCCCTAGACCAGTGTTCCCCAACTCTGGTCGTCAAAAGCCACCAACAGGTCATGTTCTCAGGATTTCCTTAGTATTGCCCAACTGGTAAATGCATCATCTGAACCAGCAAGAATTCCAACACCTGGACAATACTGAGGAAATCCTGAAAACATGACCCGTTGGTGGCTCTTGAGGAACACTGCCCTAGACAATGGGCCTTTTAATCTTGGGTTCAAACATCGAAGGTCAGAACTAGTTGAGGGAGGGACAAAAGAGAGCTCACTTGTGTGAGGCTGCTTGGCATTGACCAACACCATAGATTGAATAGGTATCCAGTCCTATGTGTATTAGGCTCAACTTGTGAATTTGACCCGCTAAATCCCAGTTCTGGGTGGGTACACGAACCCCGATCGTGGGTGCAGGATGGCACATGGAGACCGAGGACATTGTACTCACAGTAGTCTTGGGAGCAACAGGATGGATGAAGTGAAGTATGCTGGAATGGAAGCGGGTTAAGTATGATGTAACCAGGAGGTGGTGTACACAAAACTAGAGTCTTGAATAGCCTTCTGAAGACACGGGTCTGTGTCCTAATAGGCCTTACAAGGCTTATGGAGATGATGCCACACGCCAGGCAACCTGGAAAGCCCAACCTGGAGCACAACAGTGGACAGTGGATGGAGATGAAAAGAGCAAAACCTAGACCTGGGACAGGTGTTTAAGAATGAGACAGTTGGAAATAGGTAATCATGTTGTGCCACTTGCAGAAATGCCGTTAAAAGACCTAAGCACATTACTCTCACAATACATTGAGATGTAGGACTGGCTTATCAGGGTCTTGATTTTTCTATTAGAATTTCCACTCAAAATGGTGACTGTCTCGAGTCATGAAAGAGGTGTTGATCAAGACATTTGAGGTCTTGAGAAGAACTTGGGTAAGTTTTCTTCATCCATGATGGAAGGAGGTTGATAGTCTTCCTCACATATAGACGTAGACCTTGTGAAAATTAATCAAAGAGATTCTGTCCGTAAATTTTTCCCTATTAAACCATGTTAAAACATGTCCTATCCCATTGATGACTGTTTCGCTGCCATCCAGTGCTCCATTGTACCAAAATTATTTTTTGTAAAAATGTTACTTAGGTAGAAAGCGAACTGATGAGCTTATTGGTGCACTTGTAGTTCTTGGATCCACCTCTACTTTCCTTACTTAGTGTTGCCCCCACATCTTCATTGAAAGAGACAGGGTCTACTGTGTGATGTCAATTCTGCTTCCTGACAAAAGCTTTTGCATGTGCAGTGCGAGACTAAGAATTATAATACACCAGATAGTGGCGCCCTGCGCATGCGCCGGTTAACTAAAAAGTGGCGCATGCACAAGATTTTGATAGGGAGCAGTATCTGTGGCTTACTAGGAAAAACATTACAGATTCCCTTTTAACAATGCTGCTCAGAGAACAATGACAATCATGGGCAACATCCTTGGTGCTGAGGCAGCCCAAGTCCATCACAAGATGCTTTGGGAGCAACAAAGACCCTGACATAGATATGTATTCCTCTGTGAGCTCCAAAACACCTCCCTTGAAGAAATCGCCGAGCAAAAAAAAAACACACTATAATGCTAAAACATTATTCAGACATTTGATGAAGTCTCTGAACATGCTGAGGAGAAGTTCTCTTGGAATTGGAGGCTGTGAACATTGATGTTTTATTTTGCCAATAAAAAAAAAACAAGTCTTTGTTTATGAGAAGTTTAGGGAAAAATCTGCCACCTGACCCTTACTCGGAGACGCCAGAAATGTGTTCACCTGAGGAAAGAGACTGGGCTGGAATGTGAGGGCACTAAAATTATTCATGGATGGATATCTCGTCAATATTCTTTAATTCAGTGAGATTTTTTGACAGTAGTGGAAATATATTTCATATATTATAGATTCATTATCCACCAACTGAAATTTGTCAGGTCTTTTATTGTTTTAATACTGATGATTTTGGCATACAACTCCTGATAACCCAAAAAACCTGTCTCAATAAATTAGCATATCAAGAAAAGGTTCTCTAAACGACCTATTACCCTAATCTTCTGAATCAACTAATTAACTCTAAACACATGCAAAAGATACCTGAGGCTTTTATAAACTCCCTGCCTGGTTCATTACTCAAAACCCCCATCATGGGTAAGACTAGCGACCTGACAGATGTCAAGAAGGCCATCATTGACACCCTCAAGCAAGAGGGTAAGACCCAGAAAGAAATTTCTCAACAAATGGGCTGTTCCCAGAGTGCTGTATCAAGGCACCTCAATGGTAAGTCTGTTGGAAGGAAACAATGTGGCAGAAAACGCTGTACAACGAGAAGAGGAGACCGGACCCTGAGGAAGATTGTGGAGAAGGACCGATTCCAGACCTTGGGGAACCTGAGGAAGCAGTGGACTGAGTCTGGTGTGGAAACATCCAGAGCCACCGTGCACAGGCGTGTGCAGGAAATGGGCTACAGGTGCCGCATTCCCCAGGTAAAGCCACTTTTGAACCATAAACAGCGGCAGAGGCGCCTGACCTGGGCTACAGAGAAGCAGCACTGGACTGTTGCTAAGTGGTCCCAAGTACTTTTTTCTGATGAAAGCAAATTTTGCATGTCATTCGGAAATCAAGGTGCCAGAGTCTGGAGGAAGACTGGGGAGAAGGAAATGCCAAAATGCCTGAAGTCCAGTGTCAAGTACCCACAGTCAGTGATGGTGTGGGGTGCCATGTCAGCTGCTGGTGTTGGTCCACTGTGTTTCATCAAGGGCAGGGTCAATGCAGCTAGCTATCAGGAGATTTTGGAGCACTTCATGCTTCCATCGGCTGAAATGCTTTATGGAGATGAAGATTTCATTTTTCAGCACGACCTGGCACCTGCTCACAGTGCCAAAACCACTGGTAAATGGTTTACTGACCATGGTATTACTGTGCTCAATTGGCCTGCCAACTCTCCTGACCTGAACCCCATAGAGAATCTGTGGAATATTGTGAAGAGAAAGTTGAGAGACGCAAGACCCAACACTCTGGATGAGCTTAAGGCCGCTATTGAAGCATCCTGGGCCTCCATAACATCTCAGCAGTGTCACAGGCTGATTGCCTCCATGCCACGCCGCATTGAAGCAGTCATTTCTGCCAAAGGATTCCCGACCAAGTATTGAGTGCATAACTGAACATTATTATTTGATGGTTTTTTTGTTTGTTATTAAAAAACACTTTTATTTGATTGGATGGGTGAAATATGCTAATTTATTGAGACAGGTTTTTTGGGTTATCAGGAGTTGTATGCCAAAATCATCAGTATTAAAACAATAAAAGACCTGACAAATTTCAGTTGGTGGATAATGAATCTATAATATATGAAAGTTTAATTGTAATCATTACATTATGGTAAATAATGAAATTTAACACTATATGCTAATTTTTTGAGAAGGACCTGTATACCGTCATTGTGTGCTCTCATCCTGGGCTCCTGTCTGCGGCCCCTGCCTGATACTGTTAGGGTATGTGCACACGTCAGGATTTCTTGCAGAAATTTTCATGACAAAAAACAAACATTTCTGCCAGAAATCCGCATGCGTTTTTACAGCGACTTTGACACGTTTTTTGTGCGTTTTTCCCAAATGCATAGAATTGCGGGAAAACACAGAAAATCCGCAAAAATAATGAACATGCTCATTTTTCTACCGCGATGCGTTTTTTTTCGCGGAAAAAAAACGCATCCATGTGCACAAAACATGCAGAATGCATTCTAAATGATAGTATGCATAATGTATGCATTTTTAATGAGTTTTTATAGCGTTTTTAGCGCGAGAAAATGTCTGTGTAGTGCAAAGGTATGACAAAGCGCTCAGTATGCAAAATGACAGGCATAAAGGTGTACTAAGCCCTTGGCCACACCAAGGGTGCACAGAAGTCTCCCAATTTTGCAACTTTTCAAATGGTCACAATTGACAAATCTGTATAAAAAATCCGAAATGCCTGGCGACATTCACTTTGTCTAAAAATATATATATATATATATATATATATATATATATATATATATATATATATATATATATATATATATTAAACTGTGGGATGTGTGAAAAAATGATGGAACTTTTGAGTCAGACCTAAAAATGTACATCTCTGAGTGATACAGGCCGATATGCATTCTACAGACATCAAATTTGTATTTTGAAAGTTTTTGGTGATGAAAACAAATTAGAGGGGTAATCCAGGATTAGAAAAACATGGCTGATTTATTTGAGACACAGCACAGGTCGGGGGGACCATAGCTTGTGCATGGTATCGAAGCTCTGCTCAAATTACTCCCAATGGAACTGAGTTGCAATACCAGACACAATCTACGGTCAAGGGTGGCGCTGTATGTGAAGGAAAAATAAAATGATTGTTTCAAGAGTTTTTATCAGGCATATTTTTTTATTTTATTTTTTTTTTCGACTCCTCAGACACAAAGGAGACGTAACCGTCTGGCAATCTGGAAGTTCCTGATACTAGGCCATTCCTAGTTGTGCTGTATCATGGTGTCTATGCGCTCTAGCATTGACTAACTTTGCCTAGACTATGTGGCCTCTAGGTGGCGCTACCACATAACACAGTGCAGATGTGGTGGTCAGACCTGGGTTACCGCAGTGATAGCAGGAGGGGAGGGCGGTTGCACAAGAACCATCAGAGGCCTCCGCAGGCTGTTTTATGCCAGTACTTAATAGTGGCGGAGACCACACGCACTTATAGAGCAAACAACCTGGACTGCTGCTAGCTGGGCAGCGAAGGCACTAGTAATAATCCGTAGCGCCAACATATTCCAGAGCGCTTCAATCTGGGGAAGGCGGTAAACAGACAAAAAAAAAGAAAAAATGATTATAAAACAAATGTAATCCAATACTAAACCCCAAAGCAATTAATATATTCAATTGGGAACCAGTGAGTCGGGAATGCCCACAAAGATAATTGGGTACAAATGTGACGAGAGCTATTAGTGAATTTCTGCATGGCGGGCGGCATAAGTGGAAGTGACAAGCTGGATCACAGTCGTGTCTGTTTCCCCCCATCCCTCCTCCTGGGGAAATGTTCTGTATCAGCCTCAGGTTAATTGTTTTAATGGTCTGTTAGTAACTTGTGTAATGGAGCATTTACTTTACAGGTCCCGAATAGACGAAGGGTTAAAAATGTATCCTGCTGATGGTTTCTATGGAAACAGCTGGCATCGCATAGCGCCAAAAGGAGGGGCAGGTGACGCACCCTCTCCGGCACACTGTGCCCCTTCTTCTGTACCCTATCAATGTTTTTCCTCCATTTTTCATTGTTCTCGTGCTCTTCTCCTCCCCTCCCTTCCCCTTCCTCGCTTCTCTCCCTCTCCACCCTTCCTCTCCATCCCAGGTTCTGCAACTCCCACCGCCTCATTGTTTGCAATCTTTCCTCCCTTCTCTTATTATCTTCACCCCAAGTGTCTCCCACCTCCTTACCACCCTGGGCGTTACTCCGCCACCACCCCTAGCAGCCTCCCCTGCCACTAACA
Organism: Ranitomeya imitator; assembly: GCF_032444005.1. Classification (NCBI taxonomy): domain Eukaryota; kingdom Metazoa; phylum Chordata; class Amphibia; order Anura; family Dendrobatidae; genus Ranitomeya; species Ranitomeya imitator. The sequence continues at coordinate 630,186,409 of NC_091285.1, forward strand.
GTTGCACCCTAGAGTATGGCAGGGTCATTGTTGGTTGGCGGGTGATCTCCTTCATTAACCTGGTTATATATCAGAGCTGCAGGTCCATCAGATTCACCTTATAAAAGAAAGATATGTACATTACAAATAATCTGTGCGGGTATATACATACACATAGTATATACACATATATAAATGCGCACACACTTTTATAAACATAAGCATACACACTTATATACATATATACACATACACCTATACTTACACACAACTAAATATGTACATGCACACTCATGTACTCAACACATATATACACATATACATAACACAAACACATATATACTCATACATAACACACACACATATATATATACTCATACATAACACACACACACATATATACTCATACATAACACACACACATATATATACTCATACATAACACACACACATATATATACTCATACATAACACACACACATATATATACTCATATACATAACACACACACACATATATATACTCATATACATAACACACACACACACATATATATATACTCCTATACATAACACACACATATATATACTCATATACATAACACACACACACACATATATATATATACTCATATACATAACACACACACACATGTATATATACTCATATACATAACACACACACACATATATACTCATATACATAACACACACACACATATATACTCATATACATAACACACATATATATACTCATATACATAACACACACATATATATATACTCATATACATAACACACACACACATATATACTCATATACATAACACACACACACATATATACTCATATACATAACACACATATATACTCATATACATGACACACACATATATACTCATATACATGACACACACACATATATAGATTCAAGATTCATATATACTCATATACATGACACACACATATATACTCATATACATAACACACATATATACTCATATACATAACACACACACACATATATATATACTCATATTCATAACACACACACATATATATATACTCATATTCATAACACACACATATATATATATATACTCATATTCATAACACACACACATATATATATACTCATATACATAACACACACACATATATATATACTCATATTCATAACACACACATATATATATATATACTCATATTCATAACACACACACACATATATATACTCATACATAACACACACACATATATATACTCATACATAACACACACACATATATATACTCGTACATAACACACACACATATATATACTCGTACATAACACGCACACATATATATACTCGTACATAACACGCACACATATATATACTCATACATAACACGCACACATATATATACTCATATACATAACACACACACACATATATATATATATATACTCCTATACATAACACACACATATATATACTCATATACATAACACACACACACATATATATATATACTCATATACATAACACACACACACATGTATATAAACTCATATACATAACACACACACACACATATATACTCATATACATAACACACACACACATATATACTCATATACATAACACACACACATATATATATATACTCATATACATAACACACACATATATATATACTCATATACATAACACACACACACATATATACTCATATACATAACACACACACACATATATACTCATATACATAACACACATATATACTCATATACATGACACACACATATATACTCATATACATGACACACACACATATATAGATTCAAGATTCATATATACTCATATACATGACACACACATATATACTCATATACATAACACACATATATACTCATATACATAACACACACACACACACATATATATACTCATATTCATAACACACACATATATATATATACTCATATACATAACACACACACATATATATATATATACTCATATACATAACACACACACATATATATATACTCATATTCATAACACACACATATATATATACTCATATTCATAACACACACACATATATATATACTCATATACATAACACACACACATATATATATACTCATATACATAACACACACACACATATATATATACACTCATATACATAACACACACATATATATATATATACTCATATACATAACACACACATATATATATATACTCATATACATAACACACACACATATATATATACTCATATACATAACACACACACATATATATATACTCATATTCATAACACACACATATATATATACTCATATTCATAACACACACATATATATATACTCATATTCATAACACACACACATATATATATATACTCATATACATAACACACACACATATATATATACTCATATACATAACACACACACATATATATATACTCATATACATAACACACACATATATATATACTCATATACATAACACACACACATATATATATACTCATATACATAACACACACACATATATATATACTCATATTCATAACACACACATATATATATACTCATATTCATAACACACACACATATATATATACTCATATACATAACACACACACATATATATATACTCATATACATAACACACACACACATATATATATACACTCATATACATAACACACACATATATATATAAACTCATATACATAACACACACACACACATATATACTCATATACATAACACACACACACATATATACTCATATACATAACACACACACATATATATATATATACTCATATACATAACACACACATATATATATACTCATATACATAACACACACACACATATATACTCATATACATAACACACACACATATATACTCATATACATAACACACATATATACTCAAATACATGACACACACATATATACTCATATACATGACACACACACATATATAGATTCAAGATTCATATATACTCATATACATGACACACACATATATACTCATATACATAACACACATATATACTCATATACATAACACACACACACACACATATATATACTCATATTCATAACACACACATATATATATATACTCATATACATAACACACACACATATATATATATATACTCATATACATAACACACACACATATATATATACTCATATTCATAACACACACATATATATATACTCATATTCATAACACACACACATATATATATACTCATATACATAACACACACACATATATATATACTCATATACATAACACACACACACATATATATATACACTCATATACATAACACACACATATATATATATACTCATATACATAACACACACATATATATATATACTCATATACATAACACACACACATATATATATACTCATATACATAACACACACACATATATATATACTCATATTCATAACACACACATATATATATACTCATATTCATAACACACACACATATATATATACTCATATACATAACACACACACATATATATATACTCATATACATAACACACACACACATATATATATACACTCATATACATAACACACACATATATATATAAACTCATATACATAACACACACACACACACATATATACTCATATACATAACACACACACACATATATACTCATATACATAACACACACACATATATATATACTCATATACATAACACACACATATATATATACTCATATACATAACACACACACACATATATACTCATATACATAACACACACACACATATATACTCATATACATAACACACATATATACTCATATACATGACACACACATATATACTCATATACATGACACACACACATATATAGATTCAAGATTCATATATACTCATATACATGACACACACATATATACTCATATACATAACACACATATATACTCATATACATAACACACACACACACACATATATATACTCATATTCATAACACACACATATATATATATACTCATATACATAACACACACACATATATATATATACTCATATACATAACACACACACATATATATATACTCATATTCATAACACACACATATATATATACTCATATTCATAACACACACACATATATATATACTCATATACATAACACACACACATATATATATACTCATATACATAACACACACACATATATATATACACTCATATTCATAACACACACATATATATATATATATACTCATATTCATAACACACACACATATATATATACTCACATACATAACACACACACATATATATATACTCATATACATAACACACACACATATATATATACACTCATATACATAACACACACATATATATATATATATATATATATATATATACTCATATACATAACACACACACATATCCCTCTTTCCTCGCTCCGGCTAGATAACTCCTTCTATGATGGCAATTGTTGACGAACATCCATTAACCCCTACGAGGCCCGAGCCGTATCGATGTCACCGTCTATTAATGCTTCAGTTATTAAGTGCCTTTCAGATACTAGTCTGGCGTCTATAGGGCGAGTGCTTCTCCACAATGTTACCGGTGCCCTTTATTCTCTTTCCAACCCGCTATACAGCGAGGTTGGGCACGGTTACGTGAACACGGTGATTACACAGTGCACTAAGTTACATTTTAATTACTGATCCATTTGAGATGCCAGCAGGTAAACCAGTCATTATGGTGAATAACGGTGCAGGCAGACTCCATTACATGGTAATTATAAGATGCCCAGACAATGGGGCCCCTCACACTGGCATCAGTCAGACTGCTCCCATTTAACGTCACCTTCCCATTAAGAAGCTGCATTACTGTCTGTATCTATGGCAACCCAAGTCTGTCAAGGCATGGAGGGTGGTGAGGGGGCGGAAGACAGCGAGCACTGGCACTGACTCTTCATTTGCTATGTAATCCCATGCTTCCCTCATCTGCCTTCGCTCACCTCCCCGGCCATTTATCCGATATACCGCCCCCGTATGCAGCACTTCTTACGGTATAATTCTCACTACATCACCAAGAGGGTGTAACCATACAATGATAACTGGCGTGCTGAAAAATGTGTAGAGCAAGCCACGGGAGGAGGGCAGACCTCATTATATTAGGTCTTTATGCCAATAGTCTAATGATTGCTACAACTGCACTCACTAAATACTTATCCTCCCCCAAAGCGAGGACTGAAGAAGACATATCTCGCCACATATGCTAATATTCATAGAGCTCCTTTGTGTTATATATGCAGTGGGTGAAGCTGGCAGAAGTAGCTCCTTCTTTCTGAAGAGCACATCTATGTTAGATCACAGGTCTTCACAAGTACGAAACTTGGTTGTCAGTTTCTGGCAACGCTGGGGTAAATCCAGGGCACTATTATGGTTCACATAGGCTGGCCCTCAACTTTCTCTGACTACTGAATGACATGTACTAGCTAGGCTGCAAAACAGAAGCCATGGAGGTATGGTTGCATAAAGTCCCAGCTTCAGGACGTGTTCATGCGGGTGTTTTTCACGATCTGCATACAGCCTTTAGTGCCCGGACTGATCGCAGACCTCCAAACCTGAACTTACAGTCAGCCTGCAATGTCCAGCCTGACCTTGGGTCTTCCAACCTGAACTTATCGACTGACTGCAATTCCCAGATTGACCGTGGATTTCCCAACACGAAATTTACAAACTCATAGTTGGATCTCAATACCCTGACTGACCTTCGGTCTTCCAACCCGAATTTATAGACTCATAGACCACAATGCCCAGATTGACCTTGGGTCTCTGAATGCAAAATTACAAACTCATAGACAGACCGCAATGCCCAGACTGACCTTGGGTTTCCCAACCCAAACGTACAAACTCATAGACAGACCGCAATGCCCAGACTGACCTTGGGTTTCCCAACCCAAACGTACAAACTCATAGACAGACCGCAATGCCCAGACTGACCTTGGGTTTCCCAACCCAAACGTACAAACTCATAGACAGACTGCAATGCCCAGACTGACCTTGGGTTTCCCAACCCAAACGTACAAACTCATAAACAGACCGCAATGCCCAGACTGACCTTGGGCCTTCCAACCCGGACTTACAGACGTATAGGCGGACCATAATGCCCCGACTGACCGTATACCTTCCAATCTGGACTTACAGACTCATAGACCGATCGGAATGCCCATACCAATTGTGGGCCTTCCAACCTGAACTTACAGACACATAGATGAACCTCAATGCACGGACTGACCACGGGTCTTCCAACTCAAACTTAGAGACTTAAAGTCTCATAGAGATGTATGCGAACTATATAAAACACCTCTGAACTCAGCCTTTGGTTAATGCGGCTGTGTAACAAAATCGTATTGGGTCCCTCTTTACTTTCAACTTTTCCTCTTCACTTTCCAAGATCCATAACTTTTTTATCTTTTGATTGATAACATTGTATCGAGGCTTGCTTATTTTTCTGGTACGACCTTTAGTTCGTATCATTAACATTTTGGATCCATATGACTTTCTAATCTTTTTTTTTTTTTTTACTTCATTTTTCTGGGAGTTGAAGGGACCATTTTGATTTCTGTTTCACTAAAGAGTTCACCATATTAGATCAATATTATAATATTTTATTAATATGAACAGTAACGTAACGCAGCTGGTGTTACCTAATAAGTCTTTTTTTTTTTAGATTTCATTCACGTTCTGGGAAAAGAGCAATGATATGAACATTTATATATTTTTTTATTTAAAAAAATAAATTTGTTTAAGCACCAGCTCCCTGGGGCTTTAACCTGCAATCACTTGATCAAGATTGCTTGTACAGTGCACTGCAATAATGCAGGTGTACAAACATGGCAGACATGGAGCCCATCTCCATTTGTAGTTAGACTTGGGTACCGACTGGTTCAGACTCAGCTCTTGATCCCACGTATGGTAGTTGCCCAGGTTTGCTGATGCCAACCCTAGTTGTCTAATTTAACAGATTTGTCAAGTAGTGTATCTTGTGGATATACGATAGATGTCTGATATACCCCTTTAAACTGCCTACCTAAGAGTAGTGTTGATTTCTCCTACTCCAGCGTTGAATAGAAGAACTTCACCTTCATATTAAACGGTACAAGTTTCTTTTAGTAGTGCAGGGGTTAATCTGATATGTTGAGAGCTCCTGGAAGCTTTCCTGTGTTAAGGCTCTCTGCTGTTCACTGTTGGCCACTCCCATCTCCTATATAATCTGGGCTCTGGCAAGCACTCATTGTCAGAGGTAGCTTTTGGTGCATGGCTGAAGGTTGTTGGTTTGTGGTTTTTATTTGAGAAGGCGTTTGGTGGTCTGCTCCTAATTTGGTTTAACCCCATCCTCCACTCCCAGGTGCATTCCTTTGTTGCTTGTGTGAATTTATTTGTATGATTGGTATTTTTCGTTATCCCTGTTCATATTACCTTGTTAGTCTGGTGTATTACGGTACACTACTACTCTTCCCTGGGTGGGGGAAGGGTACAGACTGAGGCGGATTCAGGAGCTAAGGCAAGGTACGTGGCCCCGGTGTCTTCACCATCAGAAGTAATCCGGGGAACAGGGCGAGCTATGGCGCCCCTAGCGTTAGAGACGGGGAAGGAACCCCTGGTCCCGGGACATCCAACAATAGAGTCGTAACAAGTAGCCTGATATGCAATGCCTGTCAGAATTTATCCATACATAAAGGAGATTTGTCCCAGCATCACTGGCATACTAATGATAGGGAAAGTCGTAGCCAATCGGGCATTTCACCTTCAGTGGATACTGCAAGGATATCATAATATTAAATGTTGACTATTCAGATGAAATGATCTTCCATGTAACACGTGTACAACTCAAGTCCACCAGAATTGGAGTCACCCTAAAAGGGCATCTATGTTCAGGGATTTCGTTATACCAAGAAACAGAAAGATGATCGGCACAGAGCTTCACTATAGCGCAATTGGAGATTCGCTTAAACGATCTGTTTCAGAAGGACAGATCACTGCGTATGCCGGTTCATACTATGCATAGTATGTTTTGCTGAATAAAGAGCACACTTGGAAGAAGCGCAAGGGTGAGTGCTGCATCATTTTTCTTCTCATTATATGGTATGTTCAGGGATTGTCTTCATAACACAGCCCCTTTTGTGCTCCAGCCATTATTGGCGCCCTGTCAAATAGTACACCTATTCATAGAGCACCAGCCAGAGAATACTCTCAATTACAGTTCCGCAGAAAGAGAACCCCCTATTATGAGTGCCCCATCCAGATAGTGGCCCTTTTTAGCAAACCAGACAAATTGGCACTAATACTCAACTCCTCTGGATCCTCAGCCATCCAGTATGAAGTGTGAGTGATAAGTCGGCAGCTCCTCTCCTTAAATTGCCCCTCATCTTGAGGAATCTTATGGCTGATCAATTTGAGGACACAGATACAACTGAATGCAATGATGACTGGCTACCATAAAATCAGCCCTTGTGGTGATGGTGATCATCCTTACTATGTCGAGAGGGACCACCAATACAAGAAGTCCCTTTCATCATCAGAACTTGGAGAGGAAGGGAGTAGTGCCCATCAGCAGGGGCAGGAATCATCGGATTACAAAGTAGTGGTTTAATAAGTGGTGTGAGGTTTTCTCATAAATGAAAATGTATTGGATCAGTTTAGAAAAAAAAACAATCAGCACATTGGAAAATTTCCAGTGGGCGAGAGTCAGAGAGGACTGAAAATGTGCATGTAAATGGCAAACCGGATGAGTCACTGCAATGATTTCTTCTACGCAGGTGGAGACACAGTCAGAGTGTAGATTACATCAGAAATCTGTGCGCATGGAAGCCCACGTGATGCTGGAGAAATGAAGATGTCCATAGGCGTGGATGTCATTATACTGATAACCACTGTGATTCCCTAAGCACTTGCATTACGTTTTAATACACATTTTTGATCAGTTCGCTGAATGGATGACGGAGGGCAGAACTGATGCACAAATTTACGTCAAGGCTGCAAACCATAATAATGGATCAGCACCATTGATCTCATGACTGATTGTGAAGGATCCAAGAACCTCATTGAAGTACAGTGAATTTAGAAACCATGCAAACCGCTTGACTTAATCCACAGAGTATCACTCATTCTTCACAATACTAGGGTACGGCACTAGAAGCCTCGCACCCCCCGTATGTGTAGATTTCCTTCTCTGCATATCCTCTTAAGCTCTGTCAGGTTGAATGAGGAGAGTCACATCTATTTTCAGGTCTTGTTTGATCAAGTTCACGTCCGGGCTCTGGCTGGGCCACGTAAGGACATTCACAGTCTTGTCCAGATGCCACTCCCGCGTTGTGTTGACTGTGTGCTTAGGGTTGTTGTTTTTTTCAGAAGGCTAAAGTGAGCGTTTAATCAATAAATAACATACTATTATGATTGGGCTTTTATTATAAACTTTTTTTTTATATTTTGAAGTTTTTATACACAATTATTATTGACTAGATGGTGGCCCGATTCTAACGCATCGGGTATTCTAGAATATGTATGTCCACGTAGTATATTGCCCAACCACGTAGTATATTGCCCAGCCACGTAGTTCACGTAGTATATTGCCCAGCTACGTAGTATATTGCCCAGTCACATAGTATATTGCCCAGCCACGTAGTATATTGCCCAGCTTGCCCAGTCACATAGTATATTGCCCAGCCACGTAGTATATTGCCCAGCCACGTAGTATATTGCCCAGCCTCGTAGTATATTGCCCAGTCACATAGTATATTGCCCAGTCACATAGTATATTGCCCAGCCACGTAGTATATTGCCCAGCCACGTAGTATATTGCCCAGTCACGTAGTATATTGCCCAGTCACGTAGTATACTGCCCTGTCACGTGGTATTCACCAAATCCCTGTTAAAAAAAAAGAATTAAAATAAAAAATAGTTACATACTCACCTCCTGGAGCCTCCGGATCAAAGCGGCCAGTTCCCGATGCTCGTCACGCGCTCCGATCTGAAGATTGCATTGCGGTCTCACGAGATGATGACGTAACGGTCTTGCGAGACTGCACATCATCATCTCGCAAGACCGCAATGCATGCAGCGGTCACCGTGGCGTCGCGAGGAGCATCGGTTACCAGCCAGTTCGATCCGGAGGCTCCGGAGCATGAGTATGTAACTATTTTTTATTTTTTAAATTCTTTTTAACATCAGATATTTTTACTATTCATGCTGCGTAGGCAGCATGAATAGTAAAAAGTTGGTCACACAGGGTTAATAGCAGCGTAAACCGAGTGCGTTACACCGCGGTCAATGCTGCCATTAACCCTGTGTGAGCGCTGACCAGAGGGGAGTATGTGGGTGCCGGCCCTGACTGCGGGGAAGGAGCGGCCATTTTCTTCCGGACTGTGCCTATCGCTGATTGGTCGTGGCTGTTTTGCCACGACCAATCAGCAGCTTGGATTTCCATGACTGACAGAGGCCGCGACCAATGAATATCCGTGACAGACAGAAGGAAGTGACGCTTAGACAATTATATAGTAGATGAGCGAGTGTACTCGTTGCTTGGGTTTTCCCGAGCATGCTCAGGTGGTCTTCGAGTATTTGTTAGTGTTCAGAGATTTAGTTTTCATAGCGGCAGCTGAATGATTTACAGCTACTAGCCAGCCTGAGTACATGTGGGGATTTCCTTGCAACCAGGCAACCCCCACATGTACTCAGGCTGGGTAGTAGCTGTAAATCATTCAGCTGCCGCGATGAAAACTAAATCTCAGAACATTAACAAATACTCGGAGATCACCCGAGCGAGCTCAGGAAAACCCAAGCAACAAGCACACTCGCTCATCACTAACAATTATCCATAAATATATATATACATATAACAAATATTTTTTACAAAGTCAACTAGAGAACACATGGTAACTTAAGTTGACATTTCCTGTAGTTTAGCTGTCAGCTTTTCTGTGTAGACTGGGACATATAGTTCATGGTGCTACTTTGAGTGCTCTGCCTGGAATATTGCATCTTTAATATTATAAGAGCTTTAATATACAGTCAAAAGCAAAAGGGTAACAACGTTTTGAACTTTGACTTTCAGGCTCCATATCTCACCATCCACTACTGCTTTGATCGTGGCACTGCCATCATTTTATAGACAATCATCTTGGATATCTCATATACAAATTTGACTTGCAACTATTTGGCATTTGATTAGTTATACAGATTCTTGTTATGTCCCTGCATTGTTACTGTTTTGCTCCTGGTTGTGGAAAAATATTTTTCTTCCTGAATACTACGAATTACAACCTGCTCTCACATTCCCTAATAGCTCAGTGTGTTGTTAGGTTTATTCTCAAGTGAAAGGTCAATGGTTTGAATCGAGGAGCAGCCAAGAAGTCGATTTCCCAAAAAAAGAGAAAACTGCATCATACAGCTCATTGATAGCACACGCTTGGACAAGAAAATTGCCAAACTGCATCATGTAAGTGCCATGACAGTTGGAAGAATACGAGATGAAGTCCCAACATCTATCCAGTAGCCAAAAGGTGGACGTCCAGGCAAAATGTCAGAGTCAACAAGTCAGCTCATCCCAAAGTCTATCAATTCTGGCGCAACAAACATGGCAGTGGAGGTGGCTCGTTTGCTTCATAAAAGTGAGATCACAGACATCAATGCAAGCACCGTGCGACGTGTATTACACAAGTCTGGTGGCCTGAAAAAAGGTGAAGAAGCCTCAACTTCAATATTGTCACAAGAAGCATTGGTTCGAGTTTGCAAACAAGCATGAAAAGTGGACATTTAAAAATTTGAAACGGGTGATTTGGAGCGATGTCACGAAAGTCAATAGACTAGCCTCTGATAGATGCAAATGAGGCTGAAAGAAACAAGGGAAAAAGGGGCTAACTGATTGAGAAATTGAAGTAAATGTCAAGTTAATGGCAGAAGCCTGATGATAAAGCGTTGTTTCACAGCCAAAGGCATTGAATACTTGACCAGGATCGATGGTGGTCTCAGTGCTGAGCTAGGTGTGAGTATCCTACACGACAAGTTACTTTGGACACTCGTAAGTACTATGGGTATTAAAAGGATGACATAGTATTCCAACAGGACAACAACACAAGCATACGTCGTGATTGGTGAAGAAATGGTTCAAATGCAATGAAGTAGAGGTCCAGAATTGGTCCTCACAGACCCCAGATCTCAACCCAATCAAACACTTGTGGGTAGAATAGAAGAAATAACTGCATATGCAATTTAACACCCCAGGTAACCGGCTGTTACAGTGGTACTGCCTTTCTCAGGGGGAGGGTGATGCCATGTTTGGAAGCGAGGAAGGATCCCTTTAACAGGTAACCAGTGCATGCAACACTGTTCTGACTCTAGGCCAGAAGGGGAAGCTCGAGTCCTGGATTCAGGTGAACTTCCCTATATATTCTGGCTGGAGGAGGAGTTAGAGAGCAGTCTGTCAGAGAGGAGAGAAGAGTGAGGAGTGAAAAGCTGGGGCCATGCAGACGCGTGGTGCTGCAGCTCCTGAGAGAAAAGCTGGGGCCGTGCAGATCCGTAGTTCTGCAGCCCTTGGGAAGGAAAGAGAGGAAGCAGACAGAGAGGGTCTGAGGAAGGAAAGCTGGGGCCGTGCAGACAAGTAGATCTGCAGCTCCTGGACGGAGGAAAGAGAAGCAGAGCAGTCTGTAGGAGACTGAAAGGGGAAGAGAAGCAAAGGAGAGTAAAGAGCTGGGTAGAAGCTGCAACTGAGCTTCCTCCCTGCTGAAGCACAGGAACCAGTGGCCGGATGACCGAGGCTGTGTGGGACTGTATGCCCCACAGCAAAAACTGGCGGACAGCACATTGCAAGTCACTTGTCCACCATTAACACCCAAAGGCACAGCAGTGCACAGAGCCAGGAGTCATCTGAGAGACCCCTGTAAAAAGGCTCGAGTTGCTTGCCATGCGGGTAGTGTCCTACTATCAGGGACAGAGAGAAAGTGAGGACCCTGTGTGAGGCCTAAGGCAGCAAGGGACTACAACACAGTGCAGAGAGGAAGGCTTCCAACCCCACTTGGCTAGGGGGATTCCCAAATCACTTCCAAGCTGACCAGACCACACCAGCACCCTGGACTGTGGCTGCCTTACACCAGTAAAGAGGTAATGAGACTATAACCTTGTGTCCTCCACTTCTTTCTGGCACCACACCATCTTTACCCACTACACCGGGAGCCCTGGGGATCCAGCTTCACCTGTGGGAAGCCATACCATCCCTGCTGCAATACCATAATTTCCCAGTAGACCCCTTTAAGCATCGTTGGTCATTTCTGACCGAAAACCACAGGTGGCATCACGAACACTCTTTATTCAAATAACCCCTTTAAAGACCTTCCCTTTAACTTGGATGCCCAGGGCCATGGACCGGGTCACTGCCGCCGTGATCTCTCCTTTATTGACCACCGGACCTGGTAGCAAGTACCACTAGGCCCTGGCGGGCACTCCAGTAGCACCCGAGGAAGCCGGCTGTTACAGTGGTATTGCCTTCCTCACGGGGCGGGTGATGCTATGCCCGGAAGCGACAATGATCCCCTTATCAGGTAACACGTACACACAACACTGTTCTGACTCCAGGCCAGAAGGGGGAGCTCTGGACTCAGTTTGAGGGTAGCTTCCCTATATATTCTGGCTGGAGGAGGAGTTAGGGGCGAGTCTGTGAGGGGAGCTGGAGCTGAGCAAACATGAGTCTCTGCAGCTCCTGACAGGAGAGTAAGACAGTCTGTAGGAGACAGTGAGGGGAAAAGGAGCAAAGGAGGAGAGAGAAACTGGAGTGGAGCTGTGAATGGGCTCACTCCAGGATTGAGTGCAGAAACCGGAGGCTGGAATTCCAAGGTTGTGGAGGTAACTGTATGCCCCACAGCATAAACCGGAGGGCAAGAGATTTCAAGACTCCTGTCCACCATTACACCTGAAGGCACAGCTGCAGATTAGAACCCGGAGTCGCCACGCAAGAGGGACACCTATAAAAAGGCTTGAGTTGCCTGCCATTTGGGTAGTGTCCACCTAATAGGGATAGAGAGGACCTTGTGTGAAGTCTCAGACTGCAAGGAACTTAGAACACAGCGCAGTGAGGAAGGCTTCCAACCCCACCTAGCTAGGGGAATTCCGAATCGCTTCCAGGCTGCCAGGATTCCAAAGACCGCCTGTAACCTTTATCTAAACTGCTTCAGTAAAAGGTAAAGAGACTGCAACCTTGTGTCCTCCAATTCTTTCCTGCACCCCACCGTCAACCATCCCTCTTATCAGTTACACCGGGAGCCCTGGGGACTAAGTTCTACCTGTGGGGAACTATACCATCTCTGCTGCAATACCATCATCCCCAGAGGACCCCTTTAAGCAGCATCGGCCATCCCTGGCTGAGTACCACAGGTGGCGTCACAAACACTACATTAGACTTTATTTCCCATCTTCATTAACCCCTTTTACTCGACGCCCAGGGCCACGGACCGGGTCACTGCCACCGTGACCACCCCTTTAAGAACAGAACCGGCCCGGTACTGAGTACCCCAAGGTCCTAGCGGGCGCTCCACACACGTACCCAAGTGAGTCGATTAGTATGCACCAACTTTGAGAATGCATAGAAGAGACCTGAGATCAAATTTCAGTCGATACATGTTTGAATCTGAATGAGAGCAGCCCAGGATTCAGGCAGTGTTGAAAGCCAAAGGTGAATTTAGAAAATGCTAACAAAATTATACAAATTTAAATTTATATATTTAGGAGCAAAACATTAACAATGCAGTGAAATGACAAGAATCTACATAGCGAGTAATACGCTAAATAGTTGCAAGTCAAATTTATGTATGAGTTATACAAGATGATTGTTTATAAAATAATGGCAGTCTCAAGCCAGTCTCGGCCAGAATCTTTGAAATATCCTGAAAACAGGAGAAGTCCCAGAAGATTGGTGAAGGGCAAATGTCCCTATCGTCAAAAAAGGAAAGAAGATGAAGCCAGGAAATTACAGGCCTGTGAGCCTTACTTCTATACCAGGAAAGATATTTGAACAAATTGAACAGCATGTATGTAAGTACTTGGATAAGAATACAATAAACCTCATTTCAAGGCAGAAACATTACTGCGTCCAACAGTTATTAGATATATGAAACTGAAATAGCTGTTGCCAAAAAAACTATTTATAGAAAACATTAAGCTTAAGATTAATAGGGGTGCCTAAACTTTTTCATATAACTGTAGCTGAAGGGCTGTCACAGTGTAGAGGGATCATCATTATTCTCATTTGCACATGGGAACACAAGAAGCAATGGAATTAAACTGTAAGTGAAAAGATACAGATTAGATAATAGAAAAAAAACTTTTTGACAGTGAGAGTGATCAATTAGTGGAACAGGCTGCCACGAGAGGTGGTGAGTTTTCCTTCAATGGAAGTCTTCAAACAGAGCCTGGTCAGACATCAGTCTAGGATGGTTTAGTGAATCCTGCATTGAGCAGAGGGTTGGACACGATGACCCTAGAGGTCCCTTCCAACTCTAACATTCTAGGATTCTAAGTTCAAAGCAGAAGTGGATAATGAGATAGGGAGCATGAAAGTAAAAAGTTCGAAACATTGTTTCCTTTTTGCTCTTCACTGTAAAAACAAGATCTAAGTTCTAGTCCTCATATTCCATATGGGTGCATCTGATCTAGTTTCTATAAATTTTTTTAAGATGCATGGGCCACCTACTGTATATACTCGAGTATAAGCCGAGTGTTTCAGCACATTTTTTATGCTAAAAAAGCCCCTCTCGGCTTATACTTGAGTCAGGGTCCCAAAAGATGGAGGGGCAGCTGCAGAGCAGCAGGTACAGGAGGCAGGAGCCGGCTGCTGCGGCTAAAGAGAAATTAATATTTACTGCGCTCGCAGTGAATATTCATTTGTCTTTAATAGCGGGCACAGTAGTTGCAGCAGCCGGCTTCCTGCATCGGCCGGGCACTCACGTGTGCCCGCTACTTGAGAGAGTGAATATTCACTGCCCTCCACTCCTATGGGCATGGGGAGCAGTGAATATTCATTCACTTTAGTAGTGGGCACACGTGATCGTCTGGCCACTGCAGGAAGCCAACTGCTGTGACTACTGTGCCCGCTATTAAAGGGAAAGCAGTGCATGACGTCCCTGCCATGTGCTGCTTAGAAGGGATGAATTAACCATGCATACCAGGATAGGGATGAGGAAGCTGTGCATACCAGGCTTATACTCGAGTCAATAAGTTTTCCCAGTTTTTGGTGGTAAAATTAGGTGACTCGGCTTATATTTGGGTCGGCTAATACCCGAGTATATACTGTAATAAGTATGTTGAATGTTGTCAATGAGATAGCAGAACAAATCTATGTCAGGTTTCTATTTACACAATGAATAATAGTAAATTACAATAACCTGTTAAACCCTCTTAAGTTAGTCATGAATAACCCAAATTTGCATGCAGTCTGTCAAACGAGAATTAGAATATTTACTGGGGACTTATTGAGTCCTTCTAATGGTTGGAATTACTCATAAACAGTATTTCATACCCTGTTGGGAAACAAAAAAATCTTTGCTATGACTTGTTTCTTCCCGTTATAAAAGGGAGGGAAAAGATTGGATGACTATGTGTTGTGGCTAGTTAAAAGCTGACATGGTTTAATGGAAATGTAGCCCTGGTCCTGTGTAATGACGATCCATTGGCATGAGGACATATTCTGTGCCCTTTAGGTCCTGCTCAATAGTCAGCGGTGCTTTACTAGGGCTATTGTGTTATACCAGCACCATGGATGTAACCACCAATAAGCATAACAGCTGCAATGGGGCCCAACAACTTTAGGAGCCCATTTAAAATTCAAATATAATTTGCAATTAATGTTAATTATATAAGGGGGCAGGAAAACGAAATAAGAGGGATAAATCAGACAAGAAAGGATAATGCACACGCTAAGAGTCATCAGTAGGATCTAAGCCATATGAAAACATAGAATAAATGTATCCCTGAACTGTGACATCACTGTGCATTATCCCTATACTGTGACCACTGGTGGTCACAGTCAGGAGAGGGCCTCTGTGCAAGAGCAGTATGTGGCCACTGCAGCCCAAATGCTCATCAGTAGGGTTGAGCGAAACGGATCGTTCATTTTCAAAAGTCGCCGACTTTTGGCAAAGTCGGGTTTCATGAAACCCGACCCGACCCCTGTGTGGGGTCGGCCATGCGGTACGCGACTTTTGCGCCAAAGTCGCGTTTCAATGACGCGAAAAGCGCCATTTCTCAGCCAATGAAGGTGGACGCAGAGTGTGGGCAGCGTGATGACATAGGTCCTGGTCCCCACCATCTTAGAGAAGGGCATTGCAGTGATTGGCTTGCTGTCTGCGGCGTCACAGGGGCTATAAAGGGGCGTTCCCGCCGACCGCCATGTTACTGCTGCTGATCTGAGCCTAGGGAAAGGTTGCTGCCGCTTCGTCAGAAGCAGGGATAGCGTTAGGCAGGGTCCATTAACCACCAAACCGCTTGTGCTGTAGCGATTTCCACTGCCCAACACCACCTTCGGTGTGCAGGGACAGTGGAAGCTACATTTTTTTTCCCTCAGCGCTGTAGCTCATTGGGCTGCCCTAGAAGGCTCCCTGATAGCTGCATTGCTGTGTGTACGCCGCTGTGCAAACCAACTGCTTTTTTTCAAAGCACAAATCCTGTTGTTCCTTCCTTTCTGCACAGCTATCTTGTTTGTTTGTCCACACTTTTTATTTAATTTGTGCATCAGTCCACTCCTTATTGCTGCCTGCCATACCTGGCTGAGATTACTGCAGGGAGATAGTAATTGTAGGACAGTCCCTGTTTTTTTTTTGTTTGTTTTTTTTTAATTCTCCCTAAAAAAATAAGTTGTGGGAGATTAAGATTGGCATTTCTGCTAGAGTGCCATCCCTGTGTGTGCCATCTCTCTCACATAGTGGGCCATAGAAAGCCTTTTTATTTTTCTGTTTTTTTTTTTTTTTTTGTGGGGTTTATAAATTCTCCCTGATAAAAAAAAAACAGTGGGAGATTAATATTGGCCTTTGGGCTTGTGTACCAGTCCTGAGTGTGCCATCTCTCTCTCAAATAGTGGGCCATAGAAAGCCTATTTATTTATTTTTTATTTGGTTTCTAAATTCTCCCTGAAAAAATAAAAAAAAAATCAGTGGGAGATTAGTATCGGCCTTTCTGCTTGTGTGCCACTCCTGACTCCTGGGTGTGCCATCTCTCTCTCTCAAATAGTGGGCCATAGAAAGCCAATTTTTTTTTTTTTATTATTTGGTTTCTAAATTCTCCCTGAAAACATAAAAAAAATCAGTGGGAGATTAATATTGGCCTTTCTGCTTGTGTGCCAGTCTTGACTCCTGGGTGTGCCATCTCTCTCTCTCAAATAGTGGGCCATAGAAAGCCTATTTTTTTTTATTTGGTTTCTAAATTCTCCCTGAAAAAACCTTTTTTTTTTTAATTTTGTTTCTAAATTCTCCCTGAAAAAAAAAAAAAAAAAAAGTGGGAGATCAATATTGACATTTGTGCTTGAGTGACAGTCCTGCGTGTGTGGCATCTCTCTCATTTGGTGCCACCGAAAACAGAGTGTGTAACATTGTGCCTGATTTTCCTTGCGGTCTCACCCACTTTTAAAGGGATATCTAAATCATACTGAAGTTATAGCTCACAGTGTAAGTTGTTTGACAGCAACAAATACCGTTACTTTGGTTAAGTTTTTAAAACAATTAGGAAGTCTGGTGGAAGAGGTCGTGGCCGTGGGCGTTCATTGTCAGCTGGTAATGATGGTAGTGGTAGTGGAGCATCAGGTGGTCGTGGGAAAAAAAAGGCTACAGAAGGCCTCGAACGCTCCCTTTTCTGGGAGTAGGAAAACCGCTTTTAAAGCCAGAGCAGCAAGAGCAAGTTTTGGCTTACCTTGCTGACTCAGCCTCTAGCTCTTTTGCCTCCTCTTTTGAAACTGGTAAATGTAAAAGCAGCACGTCGTTAGTGGATGTTCACGGTCAGGGACAAGTCGCTTCCTTGACCTCTTCAGCAAAAACAACAACAGAGAAGGATGCAGCAGGCGACACAACGGGTTACTCCATGGAGCTCTTTACACATACCGTCCCTGGCTTAGAAAGTGAAACAGTTAACAGGCCAGGCGGAAACAATACCGTCTCCAACCGTCTCTCATTCTGCCATGTCCACCGGCACACCCACGAGTACTAAGAGAACTAAGTAATGTAATAGATAAACCATAATTTTTTTTATTTTTAGGGACTCTATAGCGACAGGGTCTGTTCCACAGGATTGGCGCATAGCAAATGTGGTGCCAATATTCAAAAAGGGCTCTAAAAGTGAACCTGGAAATTATAGGCCAGTAAGTCTAACCTCTATTGTTGGTAAAATATTTGAAGGGTTTCTGAGGGATGTTATTCTGGATTATCTCAATGAGAATAACTGTTTAACTCCATATCAGCATGGGTTTATGAGAAATCGCTCCTGTCAAACCAATCTAATCAGTTTTTATGAAGAGGTAAGCTATAGGCTGGACCACGGTGAGTCATTGGACGTGGTATATCTCGATTTTTCCAAAGCGTTTGATACCGTGCCGCACAAGAGGTTGGTACACAAAATGAGAATGCTTGGTCTGGGGGAAATTGTGTGTAAATGGGTTAGTAACTGGCTTAGTGATAGAAAGCAGAGGGTGGTTATAAATGGTATAGTCTCTAACTGGGTCGCTGTGACCAGTGGGGTACCGCAGGGGTCAGTATTGGGACCTGTTTTCTTCAACATATTCATTAATGATCTGGTAGAAGGTTTACACAGTAAAATATCGATATTTGCAGATGATACAAAACTATGTAAAGCAGTTAATACAAGAGAAGATAGTATTCTGCTACAGATGGATCTGGATAAGTTGGAAACTTGGGCTGAAAGGTGGCAGATGAGGTTTAACAATGATAAATGTAAGGTTATACACATGGGAAGAAGGAATCAATGTCACCATTACACACTGAATGGGAAACCACTGGGTAAATCTGACAGGGAGAAGGACTTGGGGATCCTAGTTAATGATAAACTTACCTGGAGCAGCCAGTGCCAGGCAGCAGCTGCCAAGGCAAACAGGATCATGGGGTGCATTAAAAGAGGTCTGGATACACATGATGAGAGCATTATACTGCCTCTGTACAAATCCCTAGTTAGACCGCACATGGAGTACTGTGTCCAGTTTTGGGCACCGGTGCTCAGGAAGGATATAATGGAACTAGAGAGAGTACAAAGGAGGGCAACAAAATTAATAAAGGGGATGGGAGAACTACAATACCCAGATAGATTAGCGAAATTAGGATTATTTAGTCTAGAATAAAGACGACTGAGGGGCGATCTAATAACCATGTATAAGTATATAAGGGGACAATACAAATATCTCGCTGAGGATCTGTTTATACCAAGGAAGGTGACGGGCACAAGGGGGCATTCTTTGCGTCTGGAGGAGAGAAGGTTTTTCCACCAACATAGAAGAGGATTCTTTACTGTTAGGGCAGTGAGAATCTGGAATTGCTTGCCTGAGGAGGTGGTGATGGCGAACTCAGTCGATGGGTTCAAGAGAGGCCTGGATGTCTTCCTGGAGCAGAACAATATTGTATCATACAATTAGGTTCTGTAGAAGGACGTAGATCTGGGGATTTATTATGATGGAATATAGGCTGAACTGGATGGACAAATGTCTTTTTTCGGCCTTACTAACTATGTTACTATGTTACCCGCTAGTTCCACGATCTCCAGCTCTCCAGTCCAGCTCACCCTACATGAGACTCTGGTTAGAAAAAGGAAGTACTTATCCTCGCATCCGCGTACACAGGGTTTGAACGTCCACATAGCTAGACTAATCTCGTTAGAGATGATGCCCTACCGGTTAGTTGAAAGCGAAGCTTTCAAAGCCCTGATGGACTACGCTGAACCACGCTACGAGCTACCCAGTCGACACTTCTTTTCGAGAAAAGCCATCCCAGCCCTCCACCAGCATGTTAAAGAGCGCATCGTCCATGCACTCAGGCAATCTGTGAGTACAAAGGTGCACCTGACAACAGATGCATGGACCAGTAGGCATGGCCAGGGACGTTACGTGTCCATCACGGCACACTGGGTGAATGTGGTGGATGCAGGGTCCACAGGGGACAGCAATTTCGGGACAGTTCTGCCTAGCCCACGGTCTAGGAAACAGTTGGCTGTAGGTGTTCGCACCCCCTCCTCCTCCTCCTCCTCGTCCTTCTGCAGAAGCGAGAGCTCGTCCACAGACCGCAGTCGGCAAACCACTCCATCCGCAGCTGCCACTGTTGCACACCAGTTGTCCCATTATGGGCCAGCTACTGGCAAGCGTCAGCAGGCTGTATTGGCTATAAAGTGTTTGGGCGACAACAGACACACCGCAGAAGTTCTGTCCGAGTTCTTGCAGAGAGAAACGATGTCGTGGCTGGGCACAGTAGATCTTGAGGCAGGCAAGGTAGTGAGTGATAACGGAAGGAATTTCATGGCTGCCATCTCCCTTTCCCAACTGAAACACATTCCTTGCCTGGCTCACACCTTAAACCTGGTGGTGCAGTGCTTCCTGAAAAGTTATCCGGGGTTATCCGACCTGCTCCTCAAAGTGCGCGGACTTTGCTCACATATCCGCCGTTCGCCCATACACTCCAGCCGTATGCAGACCTATCAGCGGTCTTTGAACCTTCCCCAGCATCGCCTAATCATAGACGTTGCAACAAGGTGGAACTCAACACTGCACATGCTTCAGAGACTGTGCGAACAGAGGCGGGCTGTTATGTTTTTGTGGGAGGATACACATACACGGGCAGGCAGTAGGATGGCAGACATGGAGTTGTCAGGTGTGCAGTGGTCGAAGATACAAGACATGTGTCAAGTCCTTCAGTGTTTTGAGGAATGCACACGGCTGGTTAATGCAGACAACGCCATAATAAGCATGAGCATCCCCCTAATGCGTCTGCTGATGCAAAGTTTGACGCACATAAAGGAGCAGGCATCTGCAGCCGAGGAAGAGGAAAGCCTTGATGACAGTCAGCCATTGTCTGGTCAGGGCAGTGTACAGGACGAGGTAGCGGGCGAACAGGAGGAGGAGGACGAGGAGTATGATGGGAATGAGTATTTTTTTAATGAGGAAGCTTCTCCGGGGCCACTGGAAATTGGTGGCGTGGCAAGGCCGGGTTCTGGGTTTTTGAGGGACACAAGTGACGTAGATTTGCCTGAAACTGCCCCTCAACCAAGCACAACCGCAGATTTGACAACTGGAACTTTGGCACACATGGCGGATTATGCCTTACGTATCCTCAAAAGGGACACACGCATTACTAAAATGATGAACGATGACGATTACTGGTTGGCCTGCCTCCTTGATCCTCGCTATAAAGGCAAATTGCAAAATATTATGCCACATGAGAACTTGGAACTAATATTAGCAACCAAACAATCAACTCTTGTTGACCGTTTGCTTCAGGCATTCCCAGCACACAGCGCCCGTGATTGTTCTCACACGAGCTGCAGGGGGCAGCAGACCAGAAGTGTTAGAGGTGCAGAAATCCGAAGTGGCGTTGGACAGAGGGGTTTTCTGACCAGGTTGTGGAGTGATTTTGCTATGACCGCAGACAGGACAGGTACTGCTGCATCAATTCAAAGTGACAGGAGACAACATTTGTCCAGTATGGTTACTAACTATTTTTCATCCCTTATCGATGTTCTACCTCAACCGTCATTCCCATTTGATTACTGGGCATCCAAATTAGACACCTGGCCAGAATTGGCAGAATATGCATTGCAGGAGCTTGCTTGCCCGGCAGCTAGTGTCCTATCAGAAAGAGTATTTAGTGCTGCAGGTTCAATATTAACCGAAAAAAGGACTCGTCTGGCTACCCAAAATGTTGATGATCTAACCTTCATTAAAATGAACCACAACTGGATTTCGAATTCTTTTGCCCCACCTTGCCCGGCCGACACCTAGCTTTCCTATGAAAAGGTCTTGCCTGTGGACTACTCTGAATGACTTTTCCAATCTCGTAATTTGCAGCAGCTGATTGTCCAGCATACGACATGTTTACACCTCCCTAAATGGCCAAACTCCCCACACGGGGCCGTGGTATCGCCACTTGGCGCAAGCACCCGTGAGAGTGCTGTTTGTCTGAAGAGGTGGGTGTGCCCACTTTTGGTCGACGGCACTGCCACTGGGTCCCTCATAGTACAATAAAGTGTCTCTGGCGGTGGTGGTGCGCACCCAACGTCAGACACACTGTTGTAACATGAGGGGCCCTGGGCCTGTACCGCCGGCCACAAGAGAGTTCCCCCACCCCCAGCTCAAACATTGCTCTACCACTTGCACAATTATCTCTCACAGTTCCACCAATGTTTAGTCTATGCGCTGACATACTTAAATTCCTGCCACTGACAACACCATTGTATTGACATGTATGATGGTACTTAACATAGTCAGGGGCAGTGTCCTATATTTACCCAAGTAAATACTTTGAGCCAAATTACTAGGTCTGAAACTACGCAGAGGAGCCCACCCCTGTACCTAATGATTGCACCCTTTTGTGGCTTCGTTTTGTTGTAATGCGAGACATTAACATGTATTTATTGTTTGGGACTGCTAACTGGCAGAAACTCATTACAATCGGCCTCCGCTGACAACACCAATGCTGCCTGTGTACCCCTGCAAGAGAATTCAAAGTGCCTACAGCCCAATTTTATTATGTTAGGCCTTCGAAGCCTGTCTGCGGTCCATCCTTCCACTAGTCCTCCACTGACCTGTCTACTGCTGCCCGTGTACCCCTGGAACCAATTATAAAGTGCCTACAGCCCAATTTTATTATGTTAGGCCTTCGAAGCCTGTCTGCGGTCCGTCCTTCCACTAGTCCTCCACTGACCTGTCTACTGCTGCCCGTGTACCCCTGGAACCAATTACAAAGTGCCTACAGCCCAATTTTATTATGTTAGGCCTTCGAAGCCTGTCTGCGGTCCGTCCTTCCAGTAGTCCTCCACTGACCTGTCTACTGCTGCCCGTGTACCCCTGGAACCAATTATAAAGTGCCTACAGCCCAATTTTATTATGTTAGGCCTTCGAAGCCTGTCTGCGGTCCGTTTTTCCACTACTCCTCCACTGACCTGTCTACTGCTGCCCTTGTACCCCTGGAACCAATTTTAAAGTGCCTACAGCCCAATTTTATTATGTTAGGCCTTCGAAGCCTGTCTGCGGTCCGTCCTTCCACTAGTCCTCCACTGACCTGTCTACTGCTGCCCGTGTACCCCTGGAACCAATTTTAAAGTGCCTACAGCCCAATTTTATTATGTTAGGCCTTCGAAGCCTGTCTGCGGTCCGTCCTTCCACTAGTCCTCCACTGACCTGTCTACTGCTGCCCGTGTACCCCTGGAACCAATTTTAAAGTGCCTACAGCCCAATTTTATTATGCTAGGCCTTCGAAGCCTGTCTGCGGTCCCTCCTTCCACTAGGCCTCCACTGACCTGTCTACTGCTGGCCGTGTACCCCTGGAACCAATTTTAAAGTGCCTACAGCCCAATTTTATTATGTTAGGCCTTCGAAGCCTGTCTGCGGTCCCTCCTTCCAATAGTTCTCCACTGACCAGACCAATGCTGGCCGTGTACCCCTGGAACCCAGCTGAAAGTGCATGGAGCCTCCTTTTTTTCTTTGTTTTATATTTAGAAAGCCCAGATGAACTACGCTGTACCACGGTTCAAGCTACCCAGTCGACATTTCTTTTGCGAGAAAAGCCATCCCAGCCCTCCACCGGCAAGAAAAAGTCTGCATTGTCATAGCACTCAGGCAATCAAACAGTAGAAAGGTGCACCTGACAAGAGACGCATGGACCAGTGTTGTGAGTTCTGTTTTTGGGCTCCCTCTGGTGGTTACTGATGGTACTGGGTGACTTGTGTTCTCTGCGGTCTCTGGTGTCCACCTGTTCCATCAGGTTATGGGAGTTTCCTATTTAACCTGGCTTTTTTGTCATTTCCACGCCGGCTATCAATGTAATCAGCGTGTCTTTTTACCTCTGCTCCCTGCGTCTGTTATCTTCAGGACAAGCTAAGTTTTGAATTTTCTGTTCCACGTTTTGCTTAATTTTTGTCTTAGTCCAGCTTGCAGAGATGTGTTTCCTTGCTGCTGGTTGCTCTAGTGGGCTGAAATTACTCCGAGACGTCTAGGAATCATCTTGGCACGTTCCCCGGCTACTGCTAGTTGTGTGTTTAGGTTTAGGATCGCGGTCAGCTCAGGTTCCATCACCCTAGAGCTTGTTTTGTTTTTGTGCTTGTCCTTTTGTGATCCCCTGCCATTGGGATCATGACAGTATAGCCGGCCGAAAAAAAAATTGGTCATCGTTTTGGCTGAAGTAGGAGGAAAAGTAGTCTGAGGAAGTTTTTTTTTTTTTTTTTTTCTCCTCCTCAGTGTTTGCTGCCTAGCCTTAATTGCAGCTTGACTGCTTCTTTCCTCCTCTTTAATCCTTGAGTGGCTCTGACCTCAGCTGTTTATTATGGACGTCCAGAGTTTGGCTTCCAGCCTGAATAATCTTGCTGCTAAGGTTCAAAATATACAAGATTTTGTTGTACATACGCCTATGTCTGAACCTAGAATTCCTGTCCCAGAGTTTTTTTCTGGAGATAGATCTAGTTTTCAGAATTTTTGGAACAATTGCAAGTTGTTTCTTTCCTTGAAATCTCGCTCCTCTGGAGACCCTGCTCAGCAGGTCAAGATTGTTATATCTTTCCTGCGGGGTGACCCTCAGAATTGGGCATTTGCATTGGCACCAGGGGATCCTGCGTTGCTCAATGTGGATGCGTTTTTTCTGGCATTGGGTTTGCTCTATGAGGAACCTAACTTAGAGATTCAGGCTGAAAAAGCTTTATTGGCTCTCTCTCAGGGGCAAGATGAAGCAGAAATATATTGTCAGAAATTTCGGAAGTGGTCGGTGCTTACTCAGTGGAATGAGTGCGCTCTGGCTGCAAAATTCAGAGATGGCCTTTCTGAGGCCATTAAAGATGTTATGGTGGGGTTCCCGGCGCCTACAGGTCTGAATGAGTCCATGACTATGGCTATTCAGATTGATCAGCGTTTACGGGAGCGCAAACCTGTGCACCATTTGGCGGTGTCTTCTGAACAGGCACCTGAGATAATGCAATGTGATAGAATTCAGTCCAGAAGTGAACGGCAAAATTATAGGCGGAAAAATGGATTGTGTTTTTATTGTGGTGATTCAGCTCATGTTATATCAGCATGCTCTAAACGCACAAAAAAGGTTGATAAGTCTGTTGCCATTGGTACTTTACGGTCTAAGTTCATTCTGTCTGTGGCGCTGCCCTGAGTCTTATGGATTGGTCATTTGCCAATCGTTGTGGGTTTAGTCTGGAGCCTCTGGAAGTTCCTATTCCTTCCTATTGACTCTACACCTTTGGCTATGAATAAACCTCAGTACTGGACACAAGTGACCATGCGTATGACTCCCGTTCATCAGGAGGTGATTCGCTTCCTGGTACTGTATAATTTACATGATGTCTTAGTGCTTGGTCTGCCATGGTTACAAACTCATAACCCAGTCCTGGACTGGAAAACAATGTCTGTGTTAAGCTGGGGATGTCAGGGGGTTCATGATGATGCATCTCCGATTTCTATCGCTTCATCTACTCCTTCTGAGGTTCCGGTATTTTTGTCTGATTATCGGGAGGTTTTTGAGGAGCCTAAGCTCAGTTCGCTTCCTCCTCACAGGGATTGCGATTGTGCTATAGATTTGATTCCCAGCAGTAAATTCCCTAAAGGTCGTTTGTTCAATCTGTCAGTGCCAGAGCATACTGCTATGCGGAATTATGTTAAGGAGTCCTTGGAAAAGGGACATATCCGTCCATCTTCGTCCCCTTTGGGAGCAGGTTTTTTTTTGTGGCCAAAAAAGATGGTTCCTTGAGGCCTTGCATAGATTATCGTCTTTTGAATAAGATTACAGTCAAATATCAGTATCCTTTGCCATTGTTGACTGATTTGTTCGCTCGCATTAAGGGGGCTAAATGGTTCACTAAGATTGATCTTCGGGGTGCGTATAATCTTGTGCGGATAAGGCAGGGTGATGAGTGGAAAACCGCATTTAATACGCCTGAGGGCCATTTCGAGTATTTGGTGATGCCTTTTGGACTTTCTAATGCTCCTTCTGTCTTCCAGTCTTTTATGCACGATATTTTCCGTGAATATCTGGATAAATTTATTATCGTGTATTTGGATGATGTTTTGTTTTTTTCTGATGACTGGGAGTCTCATGTTCAGCAGGTCAGGAAGGTGTTTCAGGTCCTGCGGGCCAATTCTTTGTTTGTAAAGGGTTCTAAATGTCTCTTTGGAGTCCAGAAGATTTCTTTTTTGGGGTATATTTTTTCCCCTTCTACTATTGCGATGGATCCCGTCAAGGTTCAGGCTATTTGTGACTGGACGCAGCCTACATCTCTTAAGAGTCTACAGAAGTTCTTGGGCTTTGCTAATTTTTATCGTCGCTTCATAACTAATTTTCTAGTGTTGTTAAGCCTTTGACGGATTTGACTAAAAAGGGTGCTGATGTTACTGATTGGTCTCCTGCGGCTGTGGAGGCCTTTCAGGAACTTAAGCGCCGGTTTTCTTCTGCTCCTGTCTTGCGTCAGCCAGATACGTCGCTTCCTTTTCAGGTTGAGGTCGATGCTTCCGAGATCGGAGCGGGGGCGGTTTTGTCACAGAGAAGCTCCGATGGCTCAGTGATGAAGCCATGTGCGTTCTTTTCTAGAAAATTTTGAACGGAATTATGATGTTGGTAATCGGGAGCTTTTGGCCATGAAGTTGGCATTTGAGGAGTGGCGTCATTGGCTTGAGGGTGCTAGACATCGTGTGGTGGTCTTGACTGATCACAAAAATCTGATGTACCTTGAGTCTGCCAAGCGTCTGAATCCTAGACAGGCTCGTTGGTCACTGTTTTTCTCCCGTTTCAATTTTGTGGTTTCATACCTGCCAGGTTCAAAGAATGTGAAGGCGGATGCTCTTTCTAGGAGTTTTGTGCCTGACTCCCCTGGAAATTCTGAGCCCACTGGTATCCTTAGGGATGGGGTGATTTTGTCGGCTGTCTCCCCAGACTTGCGACGTGCTTTGCAGGAGTTTCAGGCGGATAAACCTGATCGTTGTCCGAGGCGGATAAACCTGATCGTTGTCCGCCGGAAAGACTGTTTGTTCCGGATAATTGGACCAGTAGAGTCATCTCCGAGGTCCATTCTTCTGTGTTGGCAGGTCATCCTGGAATATTTGGTACTAGAGACTTGGTGGCCAGGTCTTTTTGGTGGCCTTCCTTGTCGAGGGATGTGCGTTCTTTGGTGCAGTCTTGTGGAGTTTGCGCTCGGGCTAAGCCTTGCTGTTCTCGGGCCAGTGGATTGTTGTTACCTTTGCCTATCCCGAAGAGGCCTTGGACGCACATTTCCATGGACTTTATTTCGGATCTCCCTGTCTCTCAAAAAATGTCCGTCATATGGGTTGTGTGTGACCGCTTTTCTAAGATGGTTCATCTGGTACCCTTGCCTAAGTTACCTTCCTCCTCTGAGTTGGTCCCTCTGTTTTTTCAAAACGTGGTCCGTCTGCATGGCATTCCGGAGAACATAGTTTCTGACAGGGGATCCCAGTTTGTGTCTAGATTTTGGCAGACGTTCTGTGCTAAGATGGGCATTGATTTGTCCTTTTCGTCTGCATTCCATCCTCAGACGAATGGCCAGACGGAACGAACTAATCAGACTTTAGAAACTTATTTAAGGTGTTTTGTTTCTGCTGATCAAGATGACTGGGTTTCCTTTTTGCCGCTTGCCGAGTTTGCCCTTAATAATCGGGCTAGTTCTGCTACCTTGGTGTCTCCTTTCTTTTGTAATTCGGGGTTTCATCCTCGTTTTTCCTCTGGTCAGGTGGAGCCTTCTGATTGTCCTGGAGTGGACATGGTGGTGGATAGGTTGCATCGGATTTGGAGTCATGTGGTGGACAATTTGAAGTTGTCCCAGGAGAGGGCTCAGCAGTTTGCTAATCGCCGTCGCCGCGTGGGTCCTCGACTTCTTGTTGGGGACTTGGTGTGGTTGTCTTCTCGTTTTGTTCCTATGAAGGTCTCTTCTCCTAAGTTCAAGCCTCGGTTCATCGGTCCCTATAGGATCTTGGAAATTCTTAACCCTGTGTTGTTTCGTTTGGATCTCCCGGCATCGTTTGCTATTCATAATGTGTTCCATCAGTCGTTGTTGCGGAAGTATGAGGTACCTGTCGTTCCTTCGCTTGAGCCTCCTGCTCCGGTGCTGGTGGAGGGTGAATTGGAGTATGTTGTGGAGAAGATCTTGGATTCTCGTGTTTCCAGACGGAAACTCCAGTATTTGGTCAAGTGGAAGGGTTATGGTCAGGAGGATAATTCTTGGGTGATTGCCTCTGATGTTCATGCTGCCGATTTGGTCCGTGCTTTTCATAGGGCTCATCCTGGTCGCCCTGGTGGTTCTCGTGAGGGTTCGGTGACCCCTCCTCAAGGGGGGGGTACTGCTGTGAGTTCTGTTTTTGGGCTCCCTCTGGTGGTTACTGATGGTACTGGGTGACTTGTGTTCTCTGCGGTCTCTGGTGTCCACCTGTTCCATCAGGTTATGGGAGTTTCCTATTTAACCTGGCTTTTTTGTCATTTCCTCGCCGGCTATCAATGTAATCAGCGTGTCTTTTTACCTCTGCTCCCTGCGTCTGTTATCTTCAGGACAAGCTAAGTTTTGATTTTCCTGTTCCACGTTTTGCTTAATTTTTGTCTTAGTCCAGCTTGCAGAGATGTGTTTCCTTGCTGCTGGTTGCTCTAGTGGGCTGAAATTACTCCTCATGTTCCATGAGTTGGCACATGAGTTCAAGTAATTTCAGGATGGTTTTTTGAAGGGTTTTTCGCTGACCGCGCAGTTCACTTTTGTATCCTCTGCTATCTAGCTTTAGCGGGCCTCATTTTTGCTGATTCTATTTTCATAACTACGTATGTGCTTTCCTCTCATTTCACCGTTATTACATGTGGGGGGCTGCTATTTCTGTGGGGTGTTTCTCTGGAGGCAAGTGAGGTCTGTGTTTCTTCTTATAGGGGAAGTTAATCCTTCGGCTGGCGCGAGACGTCTAGGAATCATCGTAGGCACGTTCCCCGGCTACTGCTAGTTGTGTGTTTAGGTTTAGGATCGCGGTCAGCTCAGGTTCCATCACCCTAGAGCTTGTTTTGTTTTTGTGCTTGTCCTTTTGTGATCCCCTGCCATTGGGATCATGACAGACCAGTAGGCATGTCCACAAAAAGTTACGTGTCCATTACGGCGCACTGGGTTAATGTGTTGGATGCATGGTCCACAGGGGACAGCCTACAAAGTCTGTCTGCAGTCCCTAATTCAAATTGTCCTCCGCTGACCACACCACTGCTGCCCGTGTACCCCTGGAACCAATTTTAAAGTACCTACAGCCAAATTTTGTTATGTTAGGCCTACTACGCCTGTCTGCGGTCCCTCCTTCCAATACTCCTCCACTGACCACACCACTGCTGCCCGTGGACCCCTGGAACCTATTTTTAATTGCATAGAGCATCCTTTTTTTAATAGTAGGCGTACAAAGTCTGTCTGCGGTCCACTATTGAAATTGTCCTCCACTGACCAGAGCAATGCTGCCTGTGTACCCCTGTAACCTTTTTTAAACTGCATTGAGCCACATTTTTGGTTTAAGGCCTACTACCTGTGTCTGTCTGCGCCACTCAATACAGCTGTCCTCCTTTGAAAAAAGCAGATCGTCAATAGTCTTGTTTTCAGCCTCTAGGAATTTGAAAACTGCATTGGGGCTACTACTTCGGTAGGGCCTACTAACGGTGTCTGCCGCTCCAAGGTGTTCCCCAGGTTTCCTCGCCATTGCTTCAATCTTCTGACTCTCGTTTAGTAGTTGTTGAAAACTACACTGCATTAGGCCTACAAATTGGGTATGGGGTGTAGAGACGGAGTGTTCCACTCCAAGGTGTTCCCCAGGTTTCGTCTACATTGCTTCGGTCTTCCGACTCTCGTTTAGTAGTTGTTGAAAACTACACTGCATTAGGCCTGCACATTGGGTATGGGGTGTAGAGACGGTGTGTTCCACTCTAAGGTGTTCCCCAGGTTTCCTCTCCATTGCTTTGGTCTTCCGACTCTCGTTTAGTAGTTGTTGAAAACTACACTGCATTAGGCCTGCAAATTGGGTATGGGGTGTAGAGACGGTGTGTTCCACTCCAAGGTGTTCCCCAGGTTTCCTCTCCATTGCTTCGGTCTTCCGACTCTCGTTTAGTAGTTGTTGAAAACTACACTGCATTAGGCCTGCACATTGGGTATGGGGTGTAGAGACGGTGTGTTCCACTCCAAGGTGTTCCCCAGGTTTCCTCTCCATTGCTTCGGTCTTCCGACTCTCGTTTAGTAGTTGTTGAAAACTACACTGCATTAGGCCTACAAATTGGGTATGGGGTGTAGAGACGGTGTGTTCCACTCCAAGGTGTTCCCCAGGTTTCCTCTCCATTGCTTCGGTCTTCTGACTCTCGTTTAGTAGTTGTTGAAAACTACACTGCATTAGGCCTACTAGTTGGGTTGGGGCCTTCTATCTGTGTCTGCCGCTCCTTGCTGTTCTCCTCCAGTGAACAAAGCTGTGCTGCCGGTTTACTACTGTTGCCAATTTTGAACTGCATTTAGAATACTTACTGATTTGGGCCTACTCTCTGTGTCAGCCTCTCATTCCAGTTGTCCTCCACTGAACAAAGCAATGCCCCCTGGTTAGTCCTGTTACCAATTTTGAACTGCATTTAGCCCACTTTATTCTTTGGGCCCATATCTGTTTCCCCCTCATCCTGCCCATTGCCCAGCCAGTGATAGATGAGTCTGCTGGTACATTGACCCATAACGCAACATTCCCCATGCACGCTACACTGCAAGATTGTGACCCTGCTGAAAGTCAGGTCCCCCTTTCCGCATACCATACACATTACACGGGGACAAACAGGAAGGTGCAGATAAAGGTGCAGGTTCCTTCATCAGGTGGGGGGAGGAATACTCGTTGGCGACGTCACTGGCACAGGGCCTCTCATAGTACGCAAAAGTGTTGCTGCCGGTGGGAGGTGCCCCCGCCGTGCAAACACACCGCTGTACTTTGAGGGGCCCTGTGCCAGTGCCAATGCCAACGAGTGGGCCCCCCCTGCTTGCTCAGGATCACAGCACTTGCAAAGTTGAAATACTTACCTCTCCCTGCTCCACTGCCGTGACGTGGTCCAGATTTACTGGGCACACTAATTACTTGAACCAGCCCTACCCCCCACAACTTTAGCCAAATGACCCCCAATTTCAAATGCCTAACAATTATTATAAGCTAAATTATGATTGACAAGCTTCAGTAACAAGAATGGATGTTTTTGCCAATACAATGAGCTCTGTACATGTTTTCCTGGCCTCTACTCACTGCCGACGATGTTCCCCCATTGACTTGCATTGGGTTTTGTGTTTCGGTCGATCCCCGACTTTTCGCGATAATCGGCCGATTCCACTCGACACGACTTTTGAGATAGTCGGGTTTCGCGAAACCCGGCTCGACTATAAAAAGGTCAAGGTCGCTCAACTCTACTCATCAGTATACAAAATTCCACTTGATTTTGCAATGGATGTGGGCCCCCTTACCTCATGGACCCCTTTGCGACCGCACAGGTTTCACCAATGGTATATCCGCCCCTGACTGGGACATTTTTCTCTGTACTGTGACATCACTGAATTATCACTGTACTGTGATATTATTTTGTATAGTATATCGGTACTATGACATCCCTGTCTGTATTATCACTATACTGTACGGTGTTCATTTTAGGACATGGTCACAAATCAAAGTCAAACATCAGAAATACTCTGTCTGATACCTCATTCTGATACTTGAGTCTGATACTTGACTCTGATACCTGACTCTGATACCTGACTCTGATACTTGACTCTGATACCTGACTCTGATACCTGACTCTGATACCTGACTCTGATACCTGACTCTGATACCTGACTCTGATACCTGACTCTGATACCTGACTCTGATACCTGACTCTGATACTTGACTCTGATACTTGACTCTGATACATGAAATTAGTAAAATTAGCTAAAATTAGTACCTGGGATCACTTGAGCTTGTGCTGCAATGGTAAGGCCGACGGCTGTAGTGTCTAGACGCGGGATCTGTTTTTTTACGCCGGATCCGTTTTTTTTTCGCCGGATCCATTTTTTCTTCCGGATGTTTTTTTACGCCATATCCATTTTTTTAACGCCGGATCCGTTGTTTTTTTTTCGCCGGATCCGTTTTTTTTCGCCTGATCCATTTTTTTTTACGCCGAATCCGGTTTTTTTCGCCTGATCCATTTTTTTCTTCTGGTTTTTTTTTACGCCTGATCAGTTTATTTTTCCGCCAGATCCGTTTTTCCTTCGCCGGATCCGTTTTCTTCGCCGGATTCGTTTTTTTACGCCGAATCCGTTTTTTTCGCCGGATCCTTTTTTTCTGCCGGATGTTTTTTTACACCATATACATTTTTTTACGCCGGATCCGTTTTTTTTACGCCGAATCCGTTTTTTTTCGCCGGATCCGTTTTTTTCTGCCGGATCTGTTTTTTTATGCCATATCCATTTTTTATGCCGGATCCGTTTTTTTTTTTTTACACCGGATCCGTTCTTTTTACACCGGATTTTTTTTTCCGCCGGATCCGTTTTTTTTTTCGCCTGATCCATTTTTTCTTCCGGATCCGTTTTTTTTTTTTATGCCGGATTCGTTTTTTTTACGCCGAATCCGTTTTTCTTTGACCGGCGGAAAAAAACGGATCCGGCGTAAAAAACTTTTTTTTTTAACACCGGATCCGTTTTTTTTTGACGGCAGAAGAAAAACCAATCCGGTGGAAAAAAGGGATCCGGCGTAAAAAAAACGGATCCGGCGTGAAAAACGGATCAGGAAGAAGAAAATGGATCCGGCGAAAAAAACGGATTCGGCGTAAAAAAAACAGATCCGGCGAAAAAAAACGGATTCGGCATGAAAAAAACGGATCTGGCAAAAAAAACGGATCCGGCAAAAAAAAACGGATCTGGCGAAAAAAAACAGATCCGGTGTAAAAAAAAAAAACCAGATCCGGCGTTAAAAAAACGGATCCGGCGTAAAAAAATGGATATGGCGTTAAAAAAAACAGATTCGGCAGAAAAAACGGATCCGGCGAAAAAAAACAGATTTGGCGTAAAAAAAACGGATCCGGCAAAAAAACAAAACGGATCTGGCAGAAAAAAAACGGATCCGGTGTAAAAAATACGGATCCGGCGTAAAAAAAAAATAAGGATCCGGCGTAAAAAACGGATCAGGCAGAAAAAAAACGGAGCCGGCAGACAAAAACGGATCCGGCGGACAAAAACGGATCCGGAAAAAAAAACGGATCCTGAGGAAAAAAAACGGATCAAGTATCAAGTATCAGAGTCAGGTATCAAAGTCAAGTATCAGAGTCAAGTATCAGAGTCAAGTATCAGAGTCAGGTATCAGAGTCAAGTATCAGAGTCAGGTATCAAAGTCAAGTATAAGAGTCAGGTATTAAAGTCAAGTATCAGAGTCAGGTATCAAAGTCAAGTATCAGAGTCAAGTATCAGAGTCAGGTATCAAAGTCAAGTATCAGAGTCAAGTATCAGAATGAGGTATCAGACAGAGTATTTCTGATGTTTGACTTTGATTTGTGACTTTGATATGTGAAAGTCAGGTATCAGAGTCAAGTATCAGAATGAGGTATCAGACAGAGTATATCTGATGTTATTTCTGATGTTTGACTTTGATTTGTGACCATGTGTGAAAGTCAGGTATAAGAGTCAAGTATCAGAATGAGGTATCAGACAGAGTATTTCTGATGTTTGACTTTGATTTGTGACCATGTCCTAAAATGAACACCGTAATACTGTGATATTACCATGTACATTATTCCTGTACTGTGACACCTTTGGGCTTATTATCTCTGTTCTGTGACATCATTATATACAATATTGAAAAAAGAATCAGCACTCAACATTGCTTCTTAAAAAAGGTCAATGTCATTTACTCTATGTGGCGGGACAATGCTTTAACATGAAGGGGTGCGGGGAAGTGAAGGAGGACAACAATCATTTTGCGCTGGGATAGGCATCACTGACATCACTGTGTGCATTATCTCTGCACTGTGACATCATTCTATACAATATCCCTGTACTGTGACATCACTCTGTGCATTATACATGTACTGTAATATCACTGTGTACATTATCTCTGCACTGTGACATCACTGTGTATATTATCCCTGTACTGTGACATCACTGTGTACATTATCCCTGTACTGTGACATCACTGTGTACATGATCTCTGTACTGTGACATTACTGTGTACATTATCCATATACTGTGACATTACTGTGTGTATTATCCCTGTACTGTGACATTACTGTGTACATTATCCCTATACTGTGACATCACTGTGTAAGTTATCCCTGTACTGTGACATCACTGTGTACATTATCCCTGTACTGTGACATCACTGTGTACATTATCTCTGTACTGTGACATCACTGTGTACATTATCTGTTATGACCTGGTGGTCAGGACAATAATGGACCTGGTGGTTAAGAGCGCACAGAATGACCTGATAGTTACGAATAATATAGGACGAGCTCTGAGACGTGGGAACTCTGCTGACCGCAATCCCTAATCCTATCACACACACTAGAAATAGCCGTGGAGCGCTCCTGACGCTCCCTAGGCGCCTCGTCAAAGCCTAAGGAACTAGCTAGCCCTAAAGATAGAAAAATAAAGCCTACCTTGCCTCAGAGAAATTCCCCAAAGGAACAGGCAGCCCCCCACATATAATGACTGTGAGTAAAGATGAAAATTACAAACACAGAGATGAAATAGATTTAGCAAAGTGAGGCCTGACTTACTGAACAGACAGAGGATAGGAAAGGCAGCTTTGCGGTCAGCACAAAAAACTACAAAAAGACCACGCAGAGGGCGCCAAAAGACCCTCCGCACCGACTCACGGTGCGGAGGCGCTCCCTCTGCGTTCCAGAGCTTCCAGCAAGCAAGACAACAATCAAAATAGCAAGCTGGACAGAAAAATAGCAAACCAGAGAAAAACAAGCAGTAACTTAGCTTCTGCTGGGAAGACAGGTCACAAGAACGATCCAGGAGTGAACTAGACCAATACTGGAACATTGACAGGTGGCATGGAGCAAAGATCAAAGTGGAGTTAAATAGAGCAGCCAGCTAACGAATTAACCTCGTCACCTGTGGAAGGAACCTCAGAAGCCGCAGCCCCACTCACAACTACCAGAGGAAGCCCATGGACAGAACCAGCCGAAGTACCATTCATGACCACAGGAGGGAGCTTGACAACAGAACTCACAACAGTACCCCCCCTTTGAGGAGTGGTCACGGAACCCTCACCAGAGCCCCCAGGCCGACCAGGACGAGCCAAATGAAAGGCACGAACCAGATCGGCAGCATGAACATCAGAGGCAAAGACCCAGGAATTATCTTCCTGACCATAACCCTTCCACTTGACCAGGTACTGGAGTTTCCGTCTCGAAACACGAGAATCCAAAATCTTCTCCACCACATACTCCAACTCCCCCTCAACCAGCACCGGGGCAGGAGGATCAACGGATGGAACCACAGGCGCCACGTATCTCCGCAACAATGACTTATGGAATACATTATGGATGGCAAAAGAAGCTGGAAGGGTCAAACGAAACGACACAGGATTGAGAACCTCAGAAATCTTGTACGGACCAATGAAACGAGGCTTAAACTTAGGAGAGGAAACCTTCATAGGAACATAACGAGACGACAACCAAACCAAGTCCCCAACACGAAGTCGGGGACCCACACAGCGCCGGCGGTTAGCGAAACGTTGAGCCTTCTCCTGGGACAATGTCAAATTGTCCACCACATGAGTCCAAATCTGCTGCAACCTATCCACCACAGTATCTACACCAGGACAGTCCGAAGACTCAACCTGCCCTGAAGAGAAACGAGGATGGAAACCAGAATTGCAGAAAAACGGCGAAACCAAAGTAGCCAAGCTGGCCCGATTATTAAGGGCGAACTCAGCCAAAGGCAAAAAGGACACCCAATCATCCTGATCAGCAGAAACAAAGCATCTCAGATATGTTTCCAAAGTCTGATTAGTTCGTTCGGTTTGGCCATTTGTCTGAGGATGGAAAGCCGAGGAAAAAGACAAATTAATGCCCATCCTAGCACAAAAGGCTCGCAAAACCTCGAAACAAACTGGGAACCTCTGTCCGAAACAATGTTCTCCGGAATGCCATGTAAACGAACCACATGCTGGAAAAACAATGGCACCAAATCAGAGGAAGGCAATTTAGACAAGGGTACCAAATGGACCATCTTAGAGAAGCGATCACAAACCACCCAAATGACCGACATCTTTTGAGAGACAGGGAGATCCGAAATAAAATCCATAGAGATATGCGTCCAGGGCCTCTTCGGGACCGGCAAGGGCAAAAGCAACCCACTGGCACGAGAACAGCAGGGCTTAGCCCGAGCACAAGTCCCACAGGACTGCACAAAAGAACGCACATCCCACGACAAAGACGGCCACCAAAAGGATCTAGCCACCAAATCTCTGGTACCAAAGATTCCCGGATGACCAGCCAACACTGAACAATGAACCTCAGAGATAACTCTACTAGTCCATTTATCAGGGACAAACAGTTTCTCTGCTGGGCAACGGTCAGGTCTATCAGCCTGAAATTTTTGCAGCACCCGCCGCAAATCAGGGGAGATGGCAGACAAAATTACCCCCTCTCTGAGAATACCCGCCGGCTCAGGAACACCCGGAGAGTCGGGCACAAAACTCCTTGACAGGGCATCAGCCTTCACATTCTTAGAGCCTGGAAGATACGAAACCACAAAATCAAAACGGGAGAAAAATAGCGACCAACGAGCCTGTCTAGGATTCAACCGTTTGGCAGACTCGAGATAAGTCAAATTCTTGTGATCCGTCAAGACCACCACGCGATGCTTGGCTCCTTCAAGCCAATGACGCCACTCCTCGAATGCCCACTTCATGGCCAACAACTCTCGATTGCCAACATCATAATTGCACTCAGCAGGCGAAAACTTTCTAGAAAAGAAGGCACATGGTTTCATCACCGAGCCATCAGAACTTCTTTGCGACAAAACAGCCCCTGCTCCAATCTCAGAAGCATCAACCTCGACCTGAAACGGAAGCGAAACATCTGGCTGGCACAACACAGGGGCAGAAGAAAAACGACGCTTCAACTCCTGAAAAGCTTCCACAGCCGCAGAAG
The DNA here is from genome assembly GCF_032444005.1 of Ranitomeya imitator. NCBI lineage: Eukaryota > Metazoa > Chordata > Amphibia > Anura > Dendrobatidae > Ranitomeya > Ranitomeya imitator. Next base: position 630,224,828 of record NC_091285.1, read on the forward strand.
ACCAATTGACCACATCAGCACCCTTCTTGGTCAAATCAGTCAACGGTTTAGCAACACTAGAAAAATTACTGATGAAGCGACGATAAAAATTAGCAAAGCCCAGGAACTTTTGCAGACTTTTCACAGATGTCGGCTGAGTCCAATCATAAATGGCCTGGACTTTAACAGGGTCCATCTCGATAGTAGAAGGGGAAAAAATGAAACCCAAAAATGAAACCTTCTGAACTCCAAAGAGACACTTTGACCCCTTCACAAACAAAGAATTCGCACGAAGGACCTGGAACACCATTCTGACCTGCTTCACGTGAGACTCCCAATCATCCGAGAAGACCAAAATATCATCCAAATATACAATCAGGAATTTATCCAGGTACTCTCGGAAGATGTCATGCATAAAGGACTGAAATTCTGATGGAGCATTGGAAAGCCCGAATGGCATAACCAGGTACTCAAAATGGCCCTCGGGCGTATTAAATGCTGTTTTCCATTCATCGCCCTGTTTAATACGCACAAGATTATACGCACCACGAAGATCTATCTTGGTGAACCAACTAGCCCCCTTAATCCGAGCAAATAAATCAGACAGCAGCGGCAAAGGATACTGAAATTTGACTGTGATCTTATTAAGAAGGCGGTAATCAATACAAGGTCTCAAAGAACCATCCTTCTTGGCCACAAAAAAGAACCCTGCTCCCAATTATGATGACGACGGGCGAATATGACCCTTCTCCAAGGATTCCTTTACATAACTCCGCATAGCGGCGTGCTCTGGCACAGATAAATTGAACAGTCGGCCCTTAGGAAACTTACTACCAGGAATCAAATCGATAGCACAATCGCAATCCCTATGAGGAGGTAGGGCACTGGATTTGGGCTCATCAAATACATCCCGGTAATCCGAGAAAAACTCCGGGACTTCAGAAGGGGTGGATGACGAAATAGACAAAAATGGAACATCACCATGTACTCCCTGACAACCCCAGCTGGACACAGACATAGATTTCCAATCCAATACTGGATTATGGACCTGTAGCCATGGCAACCCCAAAACGACCATATCATGCAGATTATGCAACACCAAAAAGCGAATATCCTCCTGATGTGCAGGAGCCATGCACATGGTCAATTGAGTCCAGTACTGAGGCTTATTCTTGGCCAAAGGCGTAGCATCAATTCCTCTTAATGGAATAGGATACTGCAAGGGCTCCAAGAAAAAATCACAGCGCCTAGCAAACTCCAAGTCCATCAAATTCAGGGCAGCGCCTGAATCCACAAATGCCATAACAGAATAGGATGACAAAGAGCAGATCAGAGTAATGGACAAAAGAAATTTAGACTGTACCGTACCAATGGTGGCAGACCTAGCGAAACGCTTAGTGTGCTTAGGACAATCGGAGATAGCATGAGTGGAATCACCACAGTAAAAACACAGCCCATTCCGACGTCTGTGTTCTTGCCGTTCAGCTCTGGTCAAAGTCCTATCACATTGCATAGGCTCAGGTCTATGCTCAGATAATACCGCCAAATGGTGCACAGCTTTACGCTCACGTAAGCGTCGATCGATCTGAATGGCCAAAGACATAGACTCATTCAGACCAGTAGGCATGGGAAATCCCACCATGACATCCTTAAGGGCTTCAGAGAGACCGTTTCTGAAAATTGCTGCCAGGGCACATTCATTCCACTGAGTGAGTACAGACCACTTCCTAAACTTCTGACAATATATCTCTACCTCATCCTGACCCTGACACAGGGCCAGCAAGATTTTCTCTGCCTGATGCACTGAATTTGGTTCATCATAAAGCAATCCGAGCGCCAGAAAAAACGCATCAACATCACGCAATGCCGGATCTCCTGGCACAAGGGAAAATGCCCAGTCTTGAGGGTCGCCACGTAACAAAGAAATAATGATTTTCACTTGTTGATCAAGGTCACCTGAGGAGCGAGGTTTCAAAGCAAGAAACAATTTACAATTATTTTTGAAATTCAGAAACTTAGATCTATCCCCAAAAAACAAATCAGGAATAGGAATCCTAGGCTCTAACATCGGATTCTGAACCACAAAATCTTGAATGTTTTGTACCCTTGCAGTGAGATTATCCATACAAGAGGACAGACCTTGAATGTCCATATCTACACCTGTATCCTGAACCACCCAGAGGTAAAGGGGAAAAGAGAGACAAAACACACTGCAAAGAAAAAAAAATGGTCTCAGAACTTCTCTTATCCCTCTATTGAGATGCATTAATACTTGTGGCCACCTGTACTGTTATGACCTGGTGGTCAGGACAATAATGGACCTGGTGGTTAAGAGCGCACAGAATGACCTGATAGTTACGAATAATATAGGACGAGCTCTGAGACGTGGCAACTCTGCTGACCGCAATCCCTAATCCTATCACACACACTAGAAATAGCCGTGGAGCGCTCCTGACGCTCCCTGGGCGCCTCGTCACAGCCTAAGGAACTAGCTAGCCCTAAAGATAGAAAAATAAAGCCTACCTTGCCTCAGAGAAATTCCCCAAAGGAACAGGCAGCCCCCCACATATAATGACTGTGAGTAAAGATGAAAATTACAAACACAGAGATGAAATAGATTTAGCAAAGTGAGGCCCGACTTACTGAACAGACAGAGGATAGGAAAGGCAGCTTTGCGGTCAGCACAAAAAAACTACAAAAAGACCACGCAGAGGGCACAAAAAGACCCTCCGCACCGACTCACGGTGCGGAGGCGCTCCCTCTGCGTCCCTGAGCTTCCAGCAAGCAAGACAACAATCAAAATAGCAAGCTGGACAGAAAAATAGCAAACCAGAGAAAAACAAGCAGTAACTTAGCTTCTGCTGGGAAGACAGGTCACAAGAACGATCCAGGAGTGAACTAGACCAATACTGGAACATTGACAGGTGGCATGGAGCAAAGATCTAAGTGGAGTTAAATAGAGCAGCCAGCTAACGAATTAACCTTGTCACCTGTGGAAGGAACCTCAGAAGCCGCAGCCCCACTCACAACTACCAGAGGATGCCCATGGACAGAACCAGTCAAAGTACCATTCATGACCACAGGAGGGAGCTTGACAACAGAATTCACAACAATTATCCCTATTCTGTGACATCACTGTGTATATTATCCTTGTACTGTGACATCACTGTGTACATTATCCCTGTACTGTGACATCACTGTGTACATTATCTCTGTACTGTAACACCACTGTGTGCATTATCCCTGTACTGTGACATCACTGTGTACGTTATCTCTGTACTGTAACATCACTGTGTGCATTGTTGTGAATTCCGCTCTTGGGCTCCCTCCGGTGGTTGTAAGTGGCACTTTTGTGAGTTCTGCTCTTGGGCTCCCTCCGGTGGTTTTAAGTGGTATGGATACTCCTTGGATTTAGCAGTCAGCAGCTGCTTCCACTGATTGTCTTTCTGCTCGGCTATTTTTGCCTGGCTCTTCCCTTCAGCCAGTGCCACTTGTCAATGGTTCCTGGTTGGATTCACATCTCTCTTGGATTTCCCTGATATCCTGACCAGTTCAGCAAAGTTAAGTCCTTGCTTTGCTCTTTTCTGTCCACATGTTGTGGACTTATTCGTTCTGTGCATTCTATGTTTTGTCCAGCTTGTCAGTATGGATTAATTCAGTTAAGTTGGGAGCTCTGGGAAGCAGATTTACCCTCCACACCTTTAGTCAGGTGTGGAGATTTTTGTAAACTCTGTATGGATTTTTGTAGTTTTTAATACTGACCGCACAGTATTCTATCCTGCCTTATCTATCTAGCTAGACTGGCCTCCTGTGCTACATCCTGGTTTCATTCTGTGTATGTCTTTTCCCTCTCCACTCACAGTCATTACTTGTGGGGGCTATCTATCCTTTGGGGATTTTCTCTGAGGCAAGATAGTTTTCCTGTTTCTAGCTTTAGGGGTAGTTAGTTCTCAGGCTGTGACGAGGTGCCTAGGGAGTGACAGGAGCATCCCACGGCTACTTCTAGTGTTGTGTTGAGCTTAGGGACTGCGGTCAGTACAGGTACCACCTCCTTCAGAGCTCGTCCCATGTTGCTCTTAAACCACCAGATCATAACAGTGCATTATCCCTGTACTGTGACATCACTGTGTGCATTATCCCGGTACTGTGACATCACTGTGTATATTATCCCTGTACTGTGACATCACTGTGTATATTATCACTGTACTGTGAAATCACTGTGTATATTATCACTGTACTGTGACATCACTGTGTACATTATCCCTGTAATGTGACATCACTGTGTACATTATCCATATACTGTGATATCACTGTGTCCATTATCCCTGTACTGTGACATCACTGTGTACATTATCCCGGTATAGTGACATCACTGTGTCCATTATCCCTGTACTGTGACATCACTGTGTCCATTATCCCTGTACTGTGACATCACTGTGTACATTATCCCTGTAATGTGACATCACTGTGTACATTATCCATATACTGTGACATCACTGTGTCCATTATCCCTGTACTGTGACATCACTGTGTCCATTATCCCTGTACTGTGACATCACTGTGTACATTATCCCTGTACTGTGACATCACTGTGTACATTATCCATATACTGTGACATCACTGTGTCCATTATCCCTGTACTGTGACATCACTGTGTACATTATCCCGGTATAGTGACATCACTGTGTCCATTGTCCCGGTACTGTGACATCACTGAGTACATTATCCCGGTACTGTGATATCACTGTGTGCATTATCCCTGTACTGTGACATCACTGTGTGCATTATCCCTGTACTGTGACATCACTGTGTGCATTATCTCTGTACTGTGACATCACTGTGTATATTATCCCTATACTGTGACATCCCTGTGTCCATTATCCCTCTTCTATGATATCACTGTGTTTATTATACATATAGTACCGCATATTTTTATTGGAAGGTGAGCATATCTTTTAAATCTTTATTTTCAGGATCTTGAATGCAACAAGTGTCTAGATATGTAGTGATTGCTCCCCCTCAATGGTGTCACAGGAGAAATATGCATATTAGAGCCTCAAGACTCCAGAAACGTTGTTGTGTGACAAGTCCCATGAGACCGGTAATGGTGACCTTATAGGTTTGCCATAAAAATATACTGTAGGTGAGGATAGACTGCAGCCTGTAACAGTTAATATCACAGCTGTACTGATAATGCAGAGGTCTTGCAGGGAAATGACGCCTGGAGTTTTCGTTTCTTTGTGGGAGGTTTTGGCCTCTCGTCTCCCACAGCGAAGGACTAGACACAAAATGTGACATTCCTGGCTGGTGAATGGGTTCAGGGCAGGACGTGGCTGCCCTTTTCATCTAGAAAGAGTCTGGATCCACCCTTCTAAAAATGCAGAACTCGATATGGGCATGTTCTGTCTCGTGTATAAAGTCAGGTCCACATGTGCAGGTTTGACCACTTTTAGTCCGACTCTACTCCATAATGGATCTGACCCCAATTTCTACAGTAAGTCTCCACAGACTTTTCTAGGTGCCATATTATAACTTTTTAGCCTGAATGATTATTGTGAACGAGCATTCCTAGGAGCAAAACGCTTGTTAATTCGGTGAAATAATCTTTTGTGCTGTACAAATAATCATGGTTGTTGATTGCTGTCGACAATAATGGCTGCTATGAGCACCTGGCGATCTATTACAAATTGTTGAGTGCGGCCGTTTTAATGCTGCAAGTCGTGTGGTATAAACATTTACTAGTTTTATTTTCCTGGACATGTTGAATGCAGAGATAACCATGGTGGCAGCACAGGTTGGTATGTTATGGCCAATATGCCAAGTGGCTCCTCTACAGCAGCACGACAGTAAAGTAGCCACTGGAGAGGTGAAATGGCATATCATGCACATAGATGTAATAAAACGTCACCAGAAAATATAAATCACTCATATCCACTATGAGAATATACTAGAGCAGGGGTCCATGACCTTTTTCGGTAGGAGGTCCACATAGTCAAATTGAACCAACCTCGTGGGCTGCAATAAAACATCACAGCATAAATTTCTAACAGGTGCTGACTGCGGATTCAATTTTTAGGACTCCCCAAATCATGACATAGGGTATACGTGAGTTCCATGACCTGGAAAAAATTCCCCCGATCCCCTTAAACAGGCCCCATAACAACCTAAAGAATAAACTTCTATCGTACGCAAATCAACAGACTGAGACATATGTTGGATTTAATTGGCCACAGCAGCCATTTTATTAAAAATAAATGATAACAGAACTTTTATAACAACCCAGAATAGGAGGGGCGGTCCTCGAAGCCCCAAAGTTATAAACCTCAGCATCCCAAATTCCACAATGTTCAGCCCAGGATAAGTCTTACCCCCAGCCGTAAAGCACCAGCTCAGGGATAGATAGCAGCCAATCCTGGTCCACCGAACCCACCCCCATGCCAGGGGCCCATAAATCCACCTCACGCGGGATAACCGGACCGCGCCTTGTTAAATTCTCTCATGGGGGATCCAGGACCTCTCAAGATCCCCCCCCCCCCCCATTGAACCACCATTTTACCATGAATGGCCTGACACCTTAGCCATTCATATCCCTCGACACCTTCAGGCTTAATTCAATGCCACTACGAATAGCCAAACACCACATATCATTTCCCACCGCGTTCAGGTGCACGTCATCGGCTCTTCAGTAAGCTCCTTGAACCGATTCCAAGTCCACATGTCTCACAGCCAACGCACCATTCCGCACCATGAACCGAGATATAGCCCTGTTTATTTTGATCCGAGCCCTATTCACCCCCTCAGGGGATCTGTTATGACCTGGTGGTTAGGAGCACCCGGAATGACCTGATAGTTAAACCTCATACAGGACGAGCTCTGGGATGTGGGAGCTCTGCTGACCGCAAGCCCTAATCCTATCACACACACTAGAAATAGCCGTGGAGCGTTCCTGACTCTCCCTAGACGCCTCTTCACAGCCTAAGAACTATCTAGCCCTAGAGATAGAAAATAAAGCCTACCTTGCCTCAGAGAAATTCCCCAATGGTAAAGGAAGCCCCCCACATATATTGACTGTGAGTAAAGATGAAAGTCACAAACGCAGAAATCAAAGGGAGGCCAGACTTACTGAATAGACAGAGGATAGGAAAGGTAACTTTGCGATCAGCACAAAACCTACAAAAGACCACGAAGAGTGTGCAAAACCGACCTCCGCACCGACTCACGGTGCGGAGGGGTCACTCTGCATCCCAGAGCTTCCAGCTAGCGAGACAAAATCATGAAAACCAGCTGGACAAGAAAACAGTGAACAAATAATGACTATCAGGAACTTAGCTTCTGCAGGAGAAGGCAGGTCACCAGAGAGATCCAGGAGCGAACTGAACAAATGCAAAAACATTGACAGCTGGCATGGAGTAACGATCTGAGAGGAGTTAAATAGAGCAGCCAACCAAAGGACAACCCATGTCACCTGTGTAAGGAACCTCAGAGGCAGCAGCTTCACTCATAGCCACCAGAGGGAGCCCATAGACAGAACTCGCCGAAGTACCACTCACGACCACAGGAGGGAGTTCGACAACAGAATTCCCAACAGGGATCTAGCACCTCGCCATCTTTTACGCGGAATGATGTCGGACCACACCAACAACACCTTTGGAAACATGACCCAGAACCTCAGGATATCAAATTTAATATCCTTAATCAGCTCCCTACAAGACCGTTTAGCCAAATCATTCCCCCCTAGGTGAATCACCACAATCTCCGGCACTCTATCCAGTCTAACGAAACGATGGAATTCAGGTAACCATTCCTTCCACACCATCCCCCTTTTACCAATCCATCGTAATGTCACTGTCTCACGAGAAAGACCCAATTGACGGCCGTCCGGACGAACCGCAGCACGCAACGCAGCCCACACAACATACGAGTGCTCCATGATCCAGACGAGCACCGGATCAGCCCCTGCAATAAAGAAAGAAAGGCAACAAACAATTAACTCACCACAGCCCCTAATTCACAATAGGTTTGGGCGAACATACAACCAGAATCTTGAAGATTCCCACCTCCCGATTCTCCGAACCACATCCTCACCAAGGCCCAACCTAGCGGCTTCAGTCGCTGCCCCGATCCTGAACGAGTGACCGCCAGGGCCGGACTGGCCATTTGGCAATTCTGGCAAATGCCAGAAGGGCCTGTCTGGCCATGGGCTGCCTTGTCTGCAATGTTGTTAAAAGAATCAGTGTTTTCAAGACACCCATCCTGTTAAGAATTGTGATGAAGCACAAAGTCGCTTCCTCCATCACTTACCCCAGCAGGTCACGGTATCAATAGAAATATTGGTCTTTAGAAAATCTTTCTTTCCTCCATCCAAGGAAATATTAGTAATATATCCCATCTGGTGCTTGGGGACAGGGTCAGCATGGGCCTGTGTGATTTCAAATGCCAGAGCAGAATTTCAGCCCCAGTCCGTACCTGGTGACCGCTATATTGTGTTGCAGGTAAGCCCGCTGCCGCCAAACATTTCCTAAATACCGAAATAAACTGAAAACGGGACAAGAAAGACCCATTTTCGTGCACCAAGAATGGCTTGTCTAACACCCCGCCCTTTGCCATGTACTCCTTCACGGATGCCACAGGGCACACCGGGGATCCCTCAACATTGAACAGCACCACTTTGCACCCTTTCCCATACACGGCCGTTTTTGAGGCCTTAACAAACACCACCACTCTGTTCCCTTCAACATCAACGTTTTCTCTTAACAAAGTACCTTTTTTTTTACTAACGGACGGGCTAACCAACTCACCTAACCGAAATGCCCCGAAGAAGGCCAAAGAAAAGGCTGCCCGGAACAAAACCACTTCCCATTCGGAAAAACACACCTCCTGCAACTCCCGACCAATGGCTGAAAGCACCACATAAGACACGGGTCGCCGACCGTCCGAGGCCTTCCAGCCTTTCTTCCAACCCCGAACAACTTGCCGAACCAAAAAGGATTTCGTTATATCCTTACACCCCCTGCATTTAAGGTTGAAGGCTAGCCCCACCAAAAACTTATTCAAACGTGTAACAGACCAACCTGCCTCCCAATGATGACCGAGGAACAACAACAAACCATACTCCTCCTCTATATCCTGATCCAAACTTGACATCCAGGATTCCCACAGGCCCCAAGCCTGATTATAATGAGACCAAGATGAGTCCGTGAGCGATTTGGTAAATAACTCCGTTACGGCCCTCGCGGCAGGTTCCACAAATCCACCGGACAATCCAGACCCGCCCTCTCCGCCTGGCGTGCCAAATCCCGGAAAAGCTGCCACTGAAATTGAGAAAGAGCAACAACTATTGGATCAGGAGCTGAAAATCCAACTTCAGATACAATCCATAAATTGAACTTAAGACCCAGGAAAACCAAGTGCTGTAAGACCTTCACAACTGCAGGCGTAGCCGCTGACAACGAGTTTACCGCCGTCACCGTTCCTACATGCTCACAATGAAAAGAAAACTTCAAGTTCCTCAATTTGTCACCCCAAAGGGCCAACGCAACTACCCTGGGGAACAAATGCAGCAGTAGCCGGTTGTTTGTCCACCCTTCCTCCTTCCATTCTTCAGGCCGAGCCGCTGCTGACCAGCTACCATGAAAGAAAAGACCAAAGCCGCTCTTTTCGACAACATGAACCAAAATGCCCAAGGAGGCGGCATTTGCAACAGGCTGAATCCACAGAGATCTGCCATTGTACTCGTCAAGAAAATCCGCCCACACCTTCAAATCGTCCCGAAATTCTTTCTTTATCCTGATGAAATGCAAAGGGGACTTTACCCCTACTGTTGCCAAGGATAGGCGGCGGCAGAACGCTCGACCCATCGGCATGATCCTACATGCAAAGTTCAGTTTCCCTAACAACGATTGCAAACCGCGCAAATTTATCTTCTTCAAACCAATCGCATTAACCACATCCTGACGCAACGCGGTAAGCTTATCTGCAGGTAGCCTACACTCCATTGCTACCGTGTCAATTTAAATGCCTAGGAAGCTCAACACTGTCGCCGGGCCAACTGTTTTGTCCTCCGCTAAAGGCACCCCAAAGTTTTTTGCCACACTCTCCATTGTGTGCAACAAGATCGAGCAATCTGCTGATTCCGCTGGCCCTATAAACAGAAAGTCATCTAGATAGTGCGAACATGAATGAATCCCAGACACATCTTTCACCACCCATTCTAGGAACGTGCTGAAGGCCTCAAAGTAAGCGCAGGAAATTGAGCAACTCATGGGAAGGCAACGATCAACAAAGAAGCCGCCATCCCAAAAACAACCCAATAAATGCAAACTGTCGGGATGAACTAGCAACAAACGAAAGGCCGCTTCGATGTCAGTCTTTGCCAGCTTAGCCCCCTTTCCGCAAGCTCGAACCCACTCCATCGCTGAATCAAATCATAAGTACGACACCGAACTTAACTTGGGATTAATACCATCATTAACCGAAGATCCCTTCGGAAACGATAGGTGATGGATCAACCTAAATTTATTAGGTTCCTTCTTAGGGACCACGCCAAGAGGTGACACCCTCAGATTTTCAAACGGGGGGAGGGGGAGGGGTAGCGACATACAGGCCTGCCATTCTTCCCAGAGGAACTTCCTTATTCAACTTATCTGACACGACCTCCGGGAATTGTAACGCCGATTTCAAATTTTTTCTTTTTAAACGAACGTCCTGCTCAACATAAGGCATTTTGAAACCTTCTTAAAACCATCGCGCAATAAAACAGCAGCTGACCTATCGGGGTATCTACTTAGAAAGGCCTCCATCACGACCCACTGCACCGGAGTCACCCCTTTTTTCAGCTGAATCTCCACCTTTTTGCCTGTTACCTCTGAAACATTTTGAGGCACTATGCACCCCCCCGCACGATGAACACCCGTGCCTTAATTTACACTTGCTCCCGAATCTGCATACCCCATCATTGAGGCGAAACACAGTCCTTTCTGCAAAGCCGCCGAGTGTCCTGACTGTCCCGAACTCCCGGCGCCCCCATGAAAAGGCTGGCTAGTCTGACCTAAACGGGACGGGACCATAACTCTCATCCACTACGCTATGTCCTTGTGATCCCACCTGATATTCGGCCTAAAAGCCTTCCGCTGACGAAACTAGCCAACCCTGTCCCCCTTAGGTCCTGTAAGCCTCCCCCATGGCATCTAAATAACAGAATAACGCCGAGCAATTTTCCGGGGCCTTCTCCCCGATTACGCTAGCCATAATAGCGAAAGCTTGTAGCCAATTTGAAAACGATCTGGGAATCAGTCTATATCTCCGCTTCTCCTCATCCTCTTTCTTAGAGTCCTCCCTTCTAGGTCTGTCCAAGTTAAATCTCTCTAGGGGTAAAAGAGAAAATAATTCTATGTACTCCCCCATCCAGATTTTTTCCCTAACTTCTTGTTTTAAATGTGCCTCTAACGGGCCCTCAAAGCAGACAAAAACCTCCCCCCTAGCCGCATCGTCCAGTTGCGGGACGTCCTCCTTTTCCTTATCCCGCGAAGCTCCTTCACCTGATGCATCAATCCCTGACCCAGGTCCTACGGATAACGCCGGTGCCGCTCCGCCATTCTTGATGAGCCCCCAGTGTTTGACGCAGGACCCGCACTGCTGGACGAACCCGTAATCTCAGTCAACTCTCTAGACCCCTCAAACGACCCCGTATTTCCCAACCAAGCTGCTGACGGCAAAGACCCCCTGCTAAGCCCGGGCCCCCACAAGCCTGCTAGCTCCCCTAAACCTCTAAGGATTAAACCCATACCCCCACTAGCGACTCCCAAAGTTATATCAGTACTCCTAGCCTCAGGGGAAACTATGCCTGGTATATTAATCAGAGGAAAAATGTTCTCACCTAGCTGCCTGGGTGCTGTGAGCCCAGCAGCCAAAGATCCAGCTCCCAGCCGAAGGTGTCCTAATTCAAGTCCGGCCTGATCCGCGATGTTGACCGCCGAACTCCTGGCGGCCATATCCGTGGACTGGCGACCTGGCGATGACGCCGACTGCCCTGGCGCTGCAGATGGGGAATAGGCCGAGCCAGCATCCTGCCGCCCGCTGGAAGATGTGTGGCTCCTTGCCACCGATACATCCCTGGCACTGCCTCCCGAAGCAACAGAATGTCGCCTGCCAGAAACTGGAGGGGCCAGCGCTGCTTACCGGAGGGTCCCCGGAGGGGCTCCTGTCTCGGCGCCAGGCCCTGGGGATCACTTCGGGGCTTAGGCGCGCCGGAGGCCTGGTCCTCCGCGGCCGGCGCCCGTCCTGCTGTGCCTGGGAAGATGCCTCGGCTGTACCCTGGAGGAGGCTTTTCACTGAAGCATTCAGCCAATCAGTCCCCTGAGAGCTGGCTGCCGTCTGGAGACGCTGGAGGATCGCTTCTACGTCCATGCTGGTTAGTGTAACGGAGATTCCTCACTTGTCACGCAGGCACCTAAAATGGATGCCTGCGTGAGGAGCGTGCCCCCTTTTATGTACCCCCTCCCCACAGTCCCTTAGTTCCACCTCCTACATTCAAAAGATGCCATTAAGCCACCCCTCGTATTCTGATGAACCCTTACCTCTCTACCCCATCTAAACTGCTCCAGCTCCCCAGGTCCGACGTAACCCCGTCATGGCAGCCTCCCCTTAAGTGCCGTGGGCCCCCCAGTACGGCCTTTCTGGAGGTTAGAGGTCCTCTTCCCTCCCATTCACAATCCAGAATGGAGTGGAAAACGTCTTCACTTACCTCGATAAAGACACGTCCACACAGTGTACCATTAATAGTTACCCATCCCTATGGTGCTACCTGACACTATCAGGCCTGTTTGTGACCACCAGATAGTTGAGGTCCACATCGAAAGGAATCGAGGGCTGCATGTGACCCTTGGGCCTCCAGTTGTACACACCTGTATTAGAGCCTTTGTAAGATTCCTGGGCCCCAATCCAAAATCTGTAACAAGTCTCCACCTATCCTGTGACATTTAAGATCATACATGACAAATATTATTTTTCACATTGACTAATTTTTTTTTCACATTGCCATGCCCTTTAACACTGCTTTACAGGAGGTTTTGGTGGCATCCAGGAGATTTTTCAACTCTTCTGGAAGTATTCCTCCCATTCTGGGAGAGTTATCATACAGTCTTCTTCTGTGTCAGAAGGTTCCTTCCAGTGTCGGGGCCTAAAAAGGCTGCTACCTCTTCACCACCTATAGTTAGGCCCATGAATAATGACAAAATTGCTTAAAAGGGAACCTGTCACATGAAAGAACGCTATTATCCTGCAGCTATGGGGTTCATCTGAAGGTTTATAGCGTTCTGAACCTGCCTGGTGCCGGCACTGAGAGCCCCACTGCCACGAGGAAATGACCGAAATTCTAAACGCTGATAGGAGGAATAAAGTTAATTTCCTCCCGGCAGCGGAGATCTAAGTGTCGGCACTGGGCAGGGTCAGAACGCTATTAACCTGCAGATGGAATAGTCTTGTTATGAATCCCAATGGACCGCAGTGACTGATCCATAAGGTTTCCAGTCTTCTTACCGTCTGGGACAACAAGATTCTGATGGAAGGAAACGTAACATCAAGGTGAACAGTTTCTTCTATCCTCCGTAGTCATGATCCAGTCCAATCATTATACTTACTTATTATTTTGTATTAATAAAAAGTAATCTAGAAATTAAGACCCTTATTCATTATTTCAGGGGTTTTATTGTAAGTAATTTACGTTTTTTTTTTGTCTTGTGGTATTAGTTGTCGTTTTTTTTGTGCCAAATCCATTATAATGGCTAGCACAATTCACGAATTTGAGGCAAAGTAAAAAAAAAAAAAAAAGGTTTTCATCTTGGTCTTAAACTGATGCTGTGGCTTTTGGCGCCAAAAGTCACACTTTGCGGCTCCAAGCCACAAAACATTGCTCCAAAGTGCTACAAAAAAATATACACCAGATAGGGGGACTAGAGTGAAATTGCGCCAAATTTTGTGATTTTTTAAAAAGTGGCAATTGATAAATCAGGCGAAGACAGCTGGAATTGCTAAACTCCACCCACAAAGCGAAAATAAAACCTAAACAGATGAGCACATATAATATAGACTTCAAAAAAGGCACAAATAAAATAGTGAATAAGGTACAAACAAACAAAAAAGTGGCAAAACACACAAAATTAGACCAAAAACAGGCGCAAAGGTAATAACGAATCACAGGCTTTGTCCTCAACATTCTATAGCCAATCAATGTAACATCTTTTTTGGCTACGCGTATTACATTTTTGCCTTTTTGACCCTTTTCTGTTTTTACTCCATACAGTATAGAAAAGAAGCACAGGCAATAAGATACTGTTGACGGATCCATTATATCTTTATGTATATGTGCATCTTTATTTAGTGCTTTTGGGCCATAATGTCATCTTGTAATAAATGAACTATGGATCTGACTACCTTCTTGACACCTTATTATCCCATATTCAAAATTTGCCAGGTCTCCTGCCCTCAGCCACTTGCCCTATATATGCCAATAAAGCAGGAAACTTAGGACAAGAGACTCGGTGGTTGGACTGGGTATTGTGATGTGAGCAAAACTGGCATGTGTGAAACTGACCTTAAAGGGGTTGTCCAGGCTTGGGGTTCAAGACTCCAATCATCTCTATGCCACTGCAGACTGGTGAACCCTCACAGTGCGTACAGTGCTCGCTGTCAGGATTCTCTGATGATGAGAGCGGGTGGTCAAGTGGCCACAAGTATATGCTATTTGCATACTCCAGCTTATTACGACTAGACATGTCTGGCAAGTCTAGTTGGCATGTAACCACATATATGCAAATCCTATACTTACGATCACACACCCGCCAGCTCCCAGCACCAGAGAATCCTGACATCACACACTATACGCACTGTGAGTATTCACAAGTCTGCAGTCACATAGAGTGACTGCAGACTTAAACCCTAATTTAAATTCTATAGAGGTGTCCAGGATAGATTGCTTTAGGCACTCCAACAGTAAATATTTCACATTTCGATCCAAGAGAAGGGTCGAACACCGAAGAGATCCATATAAAACATAATTTTATTCAATTAAATTAAAACATAAAAAAGCAGAAAATGTCACAATAGGGGACACTAAGATCAGACTCAAAGAGGGTATACAACAAGGTCAATATAATAAATTATTGTAATAATGCACCAATTAATAGAAAAAAAATCATCAATAGTTAATTAGAACTTTACATAATCATTACACATGATCTGAACAGAAAACAAATACTGTGTCTGAGTCGCTGCAGATATTTATGGAGGGCTTCCAAGCCACAGTTAGATTCTCCAAAATGTTGACCGAGTATTAAAAGCATCCAGTACTCTGGAAGATCTGCTAATCCAGCATCCTGTTGGCCTAATAGACGTTTACTATTAATATATGTCTCGTGCATTTTTCTCATGGGAACGCATTTACCATGAGCTCTGCCTTCCTTTAATGGAGAATATATTGGGTTTGTTGTGATTTCCATTTTGGAGCTCCTGCCTTGTGTTTCTCCGCTGCTTTTCTCCATAGATCGGGGAAGGAGTTAATCTTTGCCTCCTCCTATTAATATGCAGTTTGTGCCAGAAAGAAGTGGGAGAACACAGTGTTCTGAGCTCTGACTAGCCCACATTGCCCCCCTAAACTCACACACACCATCTCTAAATACAGGGCCCCCTGCAAAACAAGCAGAACATGCAGCGGCTTACTTCCTGACTCCAGGGTATTACACGGACTAATCTGTAGATGTCGTCTCCAAATCTTTAATATTATATCTAGATTTATTAGAGGACAAGAGTCGTAATCAAATACAGTATAATTCCTCTAGTCCGGCATGGATGGTCTGGAATGCTCAAAGGGTCCGATATCCTCAAAAATAAAATCCAGTAATTCCCCGACATATGGTCCGAATCTCTCCGAGCATTGCCTCGGAAGGTGATCAGCGTCACTTCTAGTTTTAACATTTTGGTAAATATCTGTCCTGCTCATCACAGTGTTTTCATCACTTTTCTAGCATAAACACCTTGAAATATTGCAAAAAACTTGCGCAAAACAATTTGTGACATTTGGCACTTTTACGCCAGTCATTGCCAGCTCCGCCAAAGAGGGAAACATTTGAGCAAGCTGTGGCAAAGGCAGCAAACTTTATGCCACTGTACGATATCTGTGATCTGATGTTTTATTCCAGAGAAATCCACATTTTTCTTAATATGTAAATGAGCTGTTACGATCTATGGGCCGGACATGTAGATCAGGAGAGCAGACTGTCGGTCATTACATGTCTCACACTGGTAACTCTCCCTTTCATTTAAATCTATGCCCGGCCCATAGATCTTAACAGCTCATTTACATACTAAGAAAAAAAAATGCAGATTTCGCTGGAGTAAGATGACCTAGGGTACATGTCCATATAGGCGACTTAGGAGGGACAATCTTATTGACAGATTACTTTTAAGTCTGGCATGCATAATACCAGTCTTAATAAATTGGGGCCATCATTTTTAGTTTGTTTTAGTTTGAAAATAAATAAAACATTTTTTTTTTTTTTTTTTTCACTTTATTGTTAATTTTTCTGGTATTCACATAGTGTTACCTTAATATAGAATAATTATGTGTGTTTGCGATTTACCATTAATTTTGATATGTTACATGTTTATTTTAGGGATAATGATAGGTGGGGGGCTGCCTTCTGGGATAGGTTATTATAAGTGTATTTTTATATTTATTTATTTAGGGTTTGTTTTTTTGTGTTTCTTTTATTTTTTTATGTCAATGGTCTGGCTCCCAGATTAAAAAAGTCTGCTGGAAGACATTAATATTTGGGACATTTACTTTACTATATACTGCACTTACAAGGGAAGTCGGACGTCTAATAGTCACACTGTAAGGGTCGCACAGGCCGAGGTGTTCTGCCGCAACCATAGACACCAGTGATATTCCTCTGAATGTGTGTGATGTTTCCCACTCAGGCCGCATACCTTCAGATGACACAGGAACCCCATGACAAATGGTATTGGTGAGTCATGTGTGATGTAACCTTTATCTTCACCCTCCCCTTAAAATAACCAGACTGCACACCAAAAAATTGGATTAAATTGGACACAGCATCCTCTCATGAAACAGAAATAACAAAATGACCCATATTGGGAAAATTAGATGGTAGTCCTTGACGCCCCAACCATATGACGGCGCCTGCGCAGTGTACTGCTGTGCTGCGCAGACGCAGTAAGCTCTGGCCGTCTGACGTCCCAGCCAGACTTGCAGACTGCGCCTGGGCGGGCATTGCGGCCAGCCACCTTTGGAATCCCCGCCCCGCACTGTGAATAATGCATAACACAGTGTGGGGCGGGGATTCCAAAGGTGGCTTGCCGCAATGCCCGCGCAGGCGCAGTCTGCCAGCCTCGCTGGGACGTCAGACAGCCAGAGCTTACTGCGTCTGCGCAGCACAGCAGTACACTGCGCAGGCGCCGGTTTTGAAACGTACACAGCACTGAGGGGGCGGCGCAGAAAGCGCAGGAAGAGTTGAGTGACGGCAGAGGGGCAGTTAGAGCTGGGGAGTGAGGACCCGCCTCCCTGGCTAGAGACAGGAATTGTGGCTAAGTATAAAAATGCTTTATTTGGGGTATACTTGAACCTAAAACTAAAAGAGCCGCCCTGTTAGAATGCAGCATTACTGCTGCACAAGGTGGCTCTTTTAGTTTATAACGGCTGGAGGGGGTGACAGTGGCCCTTTAAAGTCTAAATGTTTGGCCCCAATAAAATAAAAGAAACCTATACTCACCTCCCGTGCTGGCACCGTTCCAGCGATGTGAGCACTTGCTCTTTCTGGGGCTTTCACGCTGTTGTTGTGACATGTGATCCCAGCACCCAATCAGCAATGGCGTCATGGTCTCCGCCTTCGGACAAATTGAACATGAAGAGCCAGTCTGGGCTGCAGCTCCTCTTTCACTTCCTCTTCATGTTCAATTTGATAGGAGGTGGGACAGTGAGGCCAACACTTCCTATTCCTTTCTTCATTAATACAGTATGTTTCCAGGATCACTATCCGTTCCTCCTATTATTATTATTATTATTTATTTATATAGCACCATCAATTCCATGGTGCTGTACATGAGAAGGGGTTACATCAAAATACAGATATCACTTACAGAAAAACAAAACTAACAATGACAGACTGATACAGAGAGGTGAGGACCCTGCCCTTGCGGGCTTACATTCTACAGGATTATGGGGAAGGAGACAGTAGGTCGGGGGTTGCAGTAGCTCCGATGGTGTTGAGGTGGCCGTGTGATCTTTACAGGCTGTAAGCTTCCTTGAAGAGGTGGGTTTTCAGGTTTCTTTTGAAGGATCCAAAAGTAGTGGAAAACCGGATGTGTTGGGGCACTGAATTCCAGAGGATGGGTGATATTCGGGAGAACTCTTGGAGGCGATTGAGTGAGGAGCGAATAAGCGTGGAGGAGAGGAGGAGGTCTTGGGAGGACCGGAGATTACGTGAGGGAAGATATTGAGAGATTAGTGTGGAAATATACAGAGGAGAAAGGTTATGGATGGCTTTGTAGGTCAGTGTTAGTAATTTAAACTGGATACGCTGGGAAATTGGGAGCCAGTGAAGGGATTTGCAAAGAGGTGAAGCAGGAGTGTAACGAGGAGAGAGATTAATTAGTCGGGCAGCAGAGTTAAGGATGGACTGTAGGGGTGCGAGAGTGTTAGAAGGTAGGCCACAGAGGAGTATGTTGCAGTAGTCGAGGCGGGAGATGATTAGGGCATGCACGAGCACTTTGGTAGAGTGTGGGTTGAGGAAAAAACGGATTCTGGAAATATTTTTGAGCTGGAGGCGACAGGAGGTGGTGAGAGCTTGGATGTGCAGTTTGAAGGACAGGGCAGAGTCAAGGGTTACTCTGAGGCAGCAGATTTTGGGGACAGGGGAAAGTGTGATTTCATTTATTTTGATAGATAGATCAGGTAGGGAAGATATGCATGATGGATGAAAGATAATGAGTTCAGATTCGTCCACATTGAGCTTGAGGAAGCGAGAGGAGAAGAAGGAGGATATGGCTGATAGACACTCTGGAATTCTGGAGAGCAGAGAGGTGACATCTGGGCCAGAGAGGTAGATCTGAGTGTCATCGGCATATAGACGGTACTGGAAGCCATAGGACCTTATGAGTTGTCCCAGGCTGAGTGTATAGATTGAGAAGAGTAAGGGTCCTAGGACAGAGCCTTGGGGGACTCCAACAGAGAGGGGGAGAGATGAAGAGGTAGTATGGGAATAGGAAACTCTAAATGTGCGGTTGGCAAGGTATGAGGAGATCCAAGATAGGGCAAGGTCTTTGACCCCAAAGGAAGAGAGGATCTGTAGTAGGAGGCAGTGGTCAACTGTGTCGAAGGCAGAGGACAGGTCTAGGAGGAGGAGTATAGAGAATTGTCTGTTAGCTTTGGCTGTAAGTAAGTCGTTATTAATTTTGGTCAGGGCAGTCTCAGTGCAATGGTGGGGACGGAAGCCAGATTGTAGGTTGTCGAAGAGAGAATTAGATGCAAAGTGAGAGGAAAGTTCAGCATGGACATGCTGCTCAAGGAGTTTGGAAGCAAATGGGAGCAAGGATATGGGGCGATAGCTGGACATACCGCTTGGGTCAAGGGATGGCTTTTTGAGGATAGGTGTGATTGTGGCATGTTTGAAGGCAGAGGGGAAGGTACCAGAAGTTAGCGAAAGATTGAAGAGATGGGTTAGGGATGGGATTAGTGTGGTGGTGAGGTTGGGGAGGAGGTGGGATGGGATGGGGTCAAGTGCACAAGTAGTGAGGTGTGATTTGGAGAGAAGATGAGCAAGCTCCCCTTCAGAGATTTTGGAGAGTGAAGTTATGGGGTTTGGGCATTGGTCTCTCATACAAAGGGGTTGTGGTGGTTGGACAACAAAGACTTGCCTTGTTTGGTCTATCTTATTTTTGAAGTGCGTGGCAAAGTCCTCGGCAACAATTAGGGAACTCGGAGGGGGCAGTGGTGGGCGGAGGAGGGAGTTAAAAGTGTTGAACAACTGTTTGGGGTTGTGGGATAAGGAAGATACGAGGGTTGTGCAGTAGGCCTGTTTAGCAGAGGTGAGAGCTGATTTGAATGCCAGTGTTGCTTGTTTGAGTGCAGTGAAATCATCTTGTGAATGCGTTTTCTTCCAATGCCGTTCTGCAATCTGCAATTCTGGATACTTGCTGAAGCTTTTTAGTGATGTTATTGTGCCAGGGTTGTCTATTGGTTTGTCGTACTCTGCTATGCATGACAGGGGCGACCGTGTCAATAGCTGATGCAAGAGTGGCATTGTAGAAAGCAGTGGCAGTGTCTGTGTCGTGGAGTGAGGATATAGAGGACAGTGGTAGGATAGAGTCAGAGAGTGTGTTGGTGTCTAGGTGTGCGAGGTTCCTGCGTGGGTGCGCATATTCTCCTAGACCATAACTGGCTATGTCAGCCCCAGGGATTTCCCGCATCATAGATCCATTACCTTACCTTCACGCGTCCATCCTCTCCGAAACACTAGAGGATGAGGCACTCTGTATCTAGCCTTGGGTTCCGTGCACTGCAGGAATATCTGTAAGCTATACCATAAGGCTTCTCACTGCCCCAAACGATAAATGTTTGCCCACTGTAACTTGAACTTGACCTTGGTTACTGTACTTCCCTATCTGACCTGCTGTCAGGAAGCAGTCCGCTTTTAAGGGGCTTGTCCTTCCCATGATGGGCTAGTCCCAACTTTAACTATGTCTGTCCCTAGTATATGTAACTGAGCGAATCACCCTCACAACACTATGTATTATATCACTAACAATACTTGTACTTGTGTATAGGTTACTCATATAATGCTTAACAAAGCCTATCTTACCCTATAGTCACTACCTTCTATTCTAAGTTATATCTTACTCTATTCTTACACACTAAACATTACTTATCAATTACACATTACCATACCAACGTATACGCCTAAAACCGTAATACGCAGTTGACATTTCACACGTCTCAACATACGGATAAAACGCATGCCATCATTTGCATAACACGATTGTTGTGTTCAGAGGCAGGAGCGCGACAGGACAGTCCACCATTCTTCGCCAAATTTTTGATGTTGAACTGGACACACAATGTAAGGCGGCTGAAGAGCGGAATATTACGATTTCATTTTGCTTTAATCTCACCACTTGATATTAGCTAATGAGCTTTAGAGCAGGATATTGTTCTGATAAGCAGAAAACTCAGGAGAAGACGCAGCTGCTGACCCTTCACTGCCATCATGTGTGCTCCAAAAGAGTACATTCTGATATCACTGCAGACAAATAAACTGGGGAAAAGAAGTGGTCGGGAAGCCACTTACATGCATTTTCTTTTAGAGAAATTAAGACAAATCCCTTAATAAAGTAATTTCCTTTATAACTTACCATGCTGGACAAAATTATATAGAAAAAAATTATTTTCGCTTGGTGTATGTTGGCATCGATGCACGCATTATGTACAGACACATTGAATTAAAATTGTAGCTGCGGCTCCGTAAGAGCTCATATACATGGTAGTGTATAGATTGTAGTCGCATACTTCATCCCCTTAAGACAACCCCTGTCCATAGGACATATATATGTTATGGAGGAAGTCCCCTGCTTGGGACCCCTCTCCGAGCCAAGAGTGCTGCTTGTTAGCAGCTCTTGATCTCCACTCAATTGTGGCCGCCGTGGAGGAAATGTCTGGCTGACTGTGGCTTTTCCCAGCTGTGTGCCAGGAGTCTGGCCCCCATATTAAAGGGGTTGTCTGTGATTATTAATTTTTTGCTCCCTTTACACTTACCAGTAAATATTCTATAATTTTGTATGGTCATTTGATTATACAGAATGTATGATAACTCCGTACCTCTCTGGTCCTTTTAAAGCAGACGTTCACGAATATAATTAGACCTGGCACATGAAGTGTTACCATACCTCCCGGTAACTTCTGGATGCTAAGGACATAGCCTTGTGTGTTTTCTTAAGTCCCTCTGTGTATGCAGTTCTCAGGACCAGCAGTGTACTCTATCTCTATGTACACATATTGTCCTCAGAGCATTTAACACTTTATCTGCTGTGGATAAATTAGTCCTAATTGCCCCCCAAAAACAAAAAATCAAGATGGAAATGAGTTCCTCAATTATTGCATATTTTAAACTCGAATGATCCAGAATTATGCAGCGGGTGTGTAGACTTGGCCACATATGCAGAGCTTTCTAAAAAAAAATGCAATTAAAAAGATCACAAAGTCACCGAGTCCAAAGTCCTCAACATTGACCCTGCTCCTGATACTTTACCTGAAACACTGAAAAAGTCCCACAAATGTCATTGCAGCAAATTTTTGAAAAGGAAAAACAAAAACAAAAAAAATTACCTGTTTTCAATTCAGATTGGTTCAATAAAATACGAAGTAACATGCATTTTTTTTTGTTTAATTGAGGAGAGGGGTATCAGCTGCTGCCTCTAATCCTGGGTATCCTCTTGGACCCCTTCAGGACGGGGCTATTTTTCATTACTTGCATTTTCATTTTTTTTTCTCCCAAGAGCGATAATTTTCTTATTTTTCGGTCAATGTAGCCATGTGATAGATTGTCGTTTTGTACTTTTGAATGACACCATTCAATTTATCATGTGATGCATTGGAAATCGATAAAAAAAATTGCAGGAGTGGCAAAATGGCAAAAAAGTGCAATTCTGCAATTATTATTATTATTATTATAAGTTTTTTTTTTTTAAATCTCCATGTTAACTATATTGTATAAATGACCTCGTGGTATGATTCTCCCAGTCAGTATTATTACGCAAATAGCAACATGTACGTATGTACATGTATGTAATGTATATATATCTTTTTTTAAGTGGTGAAACTATCACCTTGTGCTGCATGTATGGGGGGTTTAAGTTCTCGATTAGGGGTTATAGAGCCCAGTAACCTCACAGGTACAGAGGTCCCAACGGTTAGTTTTTCGGGCTTAGGGGTTCAGACGTCCGTAGCTACGGGTGTTTGCGGGTCAGTACAGGTTCAAACGGCGGACAGGAAAAAAAGAAAAAGGAGGAGCCTGTTAGGCTGGACGATTCTCCAAGAGGAGAGGTGTATGTGTGTTTTTAGGGGCCGTTGGGGGTTCATTTGAAGCAGGAAGTAGTGGAAAAAATATGGAAAAATTAATACGTAAACTTTTTTTTTACTGTTACCTTTAGAGCGTTTTAATTTGGACAAAGAAAGAAAGAAAGATGAATAAAAAAAATGAAGATGAAGAAAAGAGCAGGTACCGACTTTTTGTAATTGGCTGCAAACATTTGCCATTTTTGCTAGCGTGATAAGGGGGAAGGTTCCAGAATACTGTTCCCCCCTTTTTTGCTACATTAATGGAGGCCTACAGGCAGGGCCAACGTTAGGGGCAGGCAGACTAGGCAGCTACCTAGGGCCCCTGCTGCCCCAGATTCTCCCAGCCAGAAGTTTGCCGCTAATAGCAGCACACCACACAGCCGCTATGGGGCTCGTGTGTCAGAGGGGCCAGGTGCCTAGTGCCGCCCCCCTCCACACGCTGCATTTAACTGTATCAGCATTATAGTTGCCGATACAGTTGAAAGCAATAATGGAAGAGAAAGCATCAGATGACGCTCCCTCCCCAATCATTCTCCTCTGCCTCTGACACAGCGGATGCGCGATAATGTCACTTCATCTCATACCATGCTGTGTGTCGGGCAGTGCAGCTGCTGAGGCGCTCTGATGAGCCTGGAGCTTTAGGGAAACGAGGAGGAGAGGTGAGTATTGTATATTTTTAGATATATATAAATGTCAGTGAGTGAGTGAGTACGTGGTGGCCATAATACTGTAGGACTGAATTCTGTGGGGGGAAATGCATTATATTACATGGGGGGCTGAATTATACTCTGTGAGGGTGCTACATTATATTCTATGGGGTCTGCATTATACTCTATGAGGGGGCTACATTATATTCTATGAGGGGCTGCATTATATTCTATGGGGGCCTGCATTATACTCTGAGGGGGCTACACTATATTCTGTGGGGGTTGCATTACACTATATTGTGGGGGTTGCTATATATTCTATGGGGGCTGCATTATACTACATGGGGGCTGCATTATTTTCTATGGGGAGCTGCATTATACTCTATGTGGTGGCTGTATTATAATCTATGGGGTGGCTGCATTATACTCTGAGTGGGCTGCATGACAATCAATGGGGTGGCTGCATTACATCATATTCTATGAGGGGCTGCATTATATTCTTTGTGGAGTCTGCATTATACTCTATGGGGTAGCTGCATTATACTCTATAGGGGGACTGCAGTATACTCCGTGGGGTTTCTGCAGTATACTCTATGGGGTGGCTGCATTATACTCTATGGAGTGGCTGAATTATACTCTATGGGGTAGCTGCATTATACTATATGGGGTAACTGCATTATAATCTATGGGGTGGCTGCATTATACTCTAAGGGGGCTGCATTATACTCTATGGGGTGGCTGAATTATACTCTATAGGGTGGCTGCATTTTGCTATATGGAGTGACTGCATTATAATCTATGGGGTGGCTGCATTATACTCAGGGGGGCTGCATGATGGTCAATGGGGTGGCTGCATTACATTATATTCTACGAGGGGCTGCATTATGTTCTATGTGGAGTCTGCATTATACTCTCTGGGGTAGCTGCATTATATTCTATAGGGGGCTGCAGTATACTCTCTGGGGTTTCTGCATTATACTCTATGGGGTGGCTGCATTATATTCTGAGGGGACTGCATTATACTCTATGGAGTGGCTGAATTATACTCTATGGGGTAGCTGCATTATACTATATGGGGTGAATGTATTAAAGGGACACTGTCACCTGAATTTGGAGGGAACAATCTTCAGCCATGGAGGCGGGGTTTTTGGGTGTTTGATTCACCCTTTCCTTACCTGCTGGCTGCAATATTGGATTGAAGTTCATTCTCTGTCCTCAGTAGTACATGCCTGCCAAGGCAATCTTGCCTTGCACAGGCGTGTACTATGGAGGGCAGAGAATGAATTTCAATCTAATATTGCAGCCAGCATGCAGCCAGCGGGTAAGGAAAGGGTGAATCAAACACCCAAAAACCCCGCCTCCATGGCTGAAGATTGTTCCCTCCAAATTCAGGTGACAGTGTCCCTTTAAAGTCTATGGGGTGGCTGCATTATTCTCTGAAGGGGGCTGCATTATACTCTATGGGGTGGCTGAATTATACTCTGAGGAGGGCTGCACGATAATCAATGGGGTGGCTGCATTACATTATATTCTATGAGGGGCTGAATTATATTCTATGTGGAGTCTGCATTATACTCTATGGGGGTGCATTATACTGTATGGGAGCTGCTTTCCACTCTATTGTACTATTGGCAGTTTATTATACAATATGTACTATATTGGAACTGCATTATACTGTCTCGAGGTTTAAGGGCAAGGAATTATATTATATGAAGAACTATGGGGTGCATTATACTATGGGAAGTGCACTGTACTACATGGAGGACTATGGGGGGTGCTGTTGTGAATTCCGTTCTTGGGCTCCCTCCGGTGGTTGTAAATGGCACTTTTGTGAATTCTGCCCTTGGGCTCCCTCTGGTGGTTTTGAGTGGAACTGCTGCTCCTTGGGTTTAGCTTTGCAGCTGCTTTCACTAATCGTCTCTCCTGGCTCTGCTATTTAACCTGGCTCTAGTCTTCAGCCTATGCCACTTGTCAATGTTCTCTGGCTGCATTCACATCTCTGCTTGGATTCTCCTGGTTTCCTGACCAGTTCTGCAAAGATAAGTTCTGGCTTTGCTCATTTCAGTCCACATGTTGTGGACTTATTGTTCTGTGCATTCTATTTTTGTCCAGCTTGTCATTATTGATTTTTTCTGTTAGCTGGAAGCTCTGGGAAGCAGATTTACCCTCCACACCTTTAGTCTGGTGTGTTATGGACCTGGTGGTTAGGAGCACCCGAAACGACCTGATGGTTAAACTCACACAGGACAAGCTCTGGGAAGTGGGAGCTCTGCTGACCGCAACCCCTAATCCTATCACACAACTAGAAATAGCCGTGGAGCGTACCTAACACGACCTAGACGCCTCTTCACAGCTTAAGAGCTAACTAGCCCTAAAGATAGAAAATAAAGCCTACCTTGCCTCAGAGAAATTCCTTCCCAGTGAGTACAAAAAAAAGGAATACAATAACGAATCCAATAGTGCACCTCACCTCACAAATACCCTACACTGGCCTGCTATCCCTTCCTAAACAGTGGAGGTTGGCACCCTGATAGATGTTTTGGCGCCCCCACTCCGCGACGGCTGACACCTGCTATCCCTATTAATACAACTGGTCAGCTAAAAGAGGGAAAACAATGAGCAATCAAAAGGGATGAAGGAAGGTATAAGGCAAAGAAAAAACAAAGGTGCACTATAGATAGATATATGTATAACGTCATCCCTCAATGATGTCCCATATTGTACAGCGAAGAACTGAGACAAAAAACATATAAAGCCGGTGATACGCTCACAGCGTCTCAGTACCACAGTCCATCCGTATATACACACAGGACACGGTTCTATGCATGTACAGTGGGTCAATAGTGGGAGGACAGATATACACCTATCAAAAAAGACCCGGTTCAGTCTAAATTGACATAATGCACAATGGTAACCCCTTGATAGAACTATCGGTGTATTCTCGGAGTATAAAGCAATACACTTCAACTCAGTAGACCCTATAGCATAATACTATATCGGTGAAAAAAAAAAAAAAAAAAAAAAAAAAAAAAAAATATGATAGGCTACACATTGGATGCAACATATACCATATACTGTGCTTACGCAACCGATAGTGGGTATCCATATAAATGCATAGTCAAAAACGACACAAAGAATAGATAATGTCTGCAGCAATACGTGAAGGGGGTATTGACCCAACATTTGTCACTTAGCTGTCCATCAAAACGCCCCGACGCGTTTCCCCGTTGTACGGTTCCTCAGGGGGCCAGAATGATAATACACCCGAGGTCATAGATGCAGGTGCCCTGATGTCCAGGCAGAACCGTACAACGGGGAAACGCGTCGGGGCGTTTTGATGGACAGCTAAGTGACAAATGTTGGGTCAATACCCCCTTCACGTATTGCTGCAGACATTATCTATTCTTTGTGTCGTTTTTGACTATGCATTTATATGGATACCCACTATCGGTTGCGTAAGCACAGTATATGGTATATGTTGCATCCAATGTGTAGCCTATCATATTTTTTTTTTTTTTTTTTTTTTTTTTTTTTTTTCACCGATATAGTATTATGCTATAGGGTCTACTGAGTTGAAGTGTATTGCTTTATACTCCGAGAATACACCGATAGTTCTATCAAGGGGTTACCATTGTGCATTATGTCAATTTAGACTGAACCGGGTCTTTTTTGATAGGTGTATATCTGTCCTCCCACTATTGACCCACTGTACATGCATAGAACCGTGTCCTGTGTGTATATACGGATGGACTGTGGTACTGAGACGCTGTGAGCGTATCACCGGCTTTATATGTTTTTTGTCTCAGTTCTTCGCTGTACAATATGGGACATCATTGAGGGATGACGTTATACATATATCTATCTATAGTGCACCTTTGTTTTTTCTTTGCCTTATACCTTCCTTCATCCCTTTTGATTGCTCATTGTTTTCCCTCTTTTAGCTGACCAGTTGTATTAATAGGGATAGCAGGTGTCAGCCGTCGCGGAGTGGGGGCGCCAAAACATCTATCAGGGTGCCAACCTCCACTGTTTAGGAAGGGATAGCAGGCCAGTGTAGGGTATTTGTGAGGTGAGGTGCACTATTGGATTCGTTATTGTATTCCTTTTTTTTGTACTCACTGGGAAGTGGTTTTTTAGACTATTTCTAAAATAAATCGTTTTTTTAAGGGAGTATATATGTTTCACAACTTTTTGATTTTCCCTTTTCTATTTAATTTTTTTCTTGGATGCTTTCTCAGAGAAATTCCCCAAAGGAAAAGGCAGCCCCCCACATATATTGACTGTGAGTTAAGATGAAAGTCACAAACACAGAAATGAAACAGGTTTCAGCAATGGGAGGCCAGACTTACTAAACAGACTGAGGATAGGAAAGGTATCTTTGCGGTCAGCACAAAAAACTACAAAAAGACCACGCAGAGTGTGCAAAAAGACCTCCGCACCGACTCACGGTGCGGAGGTGCCACTCTGCATCCCAGAGCTTCCAGCTAGCAAGGAAAAATCATGATAGCCAGCTGGACAAGGAAACAATGAACAAATAATTAACAAGCAGGGACTTAGCTTCTGCTGGAGTAGACGTGTCACCAGAAAGATCCAAGAGCGAACTGAACCAGTACAAGAACATTGACAGCTGGCATGGAGTAACGATCTGAGTGGAGTTAAATAGAGCAGCCAGCCAAAGAATAACCTACGTCACCTGTGGAAGGAACCTCAGAAGCAGCAGCTCCACTCACAGCCACCAGAGGGAGTCCATGGACAGAACTCGCCGAAGTACCATTCATGACTACAGGAGGGAGTTCGATAACAGAATTCACAACAGTACCCCCCCTTGAAGAGGGGTCACCGAACCCTCACCAGAGTCCCCAGGCCGATCAGGACGAGCCAAATGAAAGGCACGAACTAGATCAGCAGCATGAACATCAGAGGCAAAAACCCAGGAATTATCTTCCTGACCATAACCCTTCCACTTGACCAGGTACTGGAGTTTCCGTCTCGAAATACGAGAATCCAAAATCTTCTCCACCACATACTCCAACTCCCCCTCGACCAACACCGGGGCAGGAGGATCAACGGAGGGAACCATAGGTGCCACGTATCTCCGCAATAACGACTTATCGAACACATTATGGATGGCAAAAGAAGCTGGAAGGGCCAAACGAAATGACACAGGATTGAGAACTTCAGAAATCTTATACGGACCAATGAAACGAGGCTTAAACTTAGAAGAGGAAACCTTCATAGGAACATGACGAGATGACAACCAAACCAAATCCCCAACACAAAGTCGGGGACCAACACAGCGCCGGCGGTTAGCGAAACGTTGAGCCTTCTCCTGGGACAATATCAAATTGTCCACCACATGAGTCCAAATCTGCTGCAACCTGTCCACCACCGTATCCACACCAGGACAGTCCGAAGGCTCAACCTGCCCTGAAGAGAAACGAGGATGGAAACCAGAAAAAAGGCGAAACCAAAGTAGCCGAGCTGGCCCGATTATTAAGGACGAACTCAGCCAAAGGCAAGAAGGACACCCAATCATCCTGATCAGCAGAAACAAAGCATCTCAGATATGTTTCCAAAGTCTGATTAGTTCGTTCGGTTTGGCCATTTGTCTGAGGATGAAAAGCCGAAGAAAAAGACAAATCAATGCCCATCTTAGCACAAAAGGACCGCCAAAACCTCGAAACAAACTGGGAACCTCTGTCCGAGACGATGTTCTCTGGAATGCCATGCAAACGAACCTGGAAAAACAATGGCACCAAATCAGAGGAGGAAGGCAATTTAGACAAGGGTACCAAATGGACCATCTTAGAGAAGCGATCACAAACCACCCAAATGACCGACATCCTTTGAGAGACAGGGAGATCTGAAATAAAATCCATGGAAATATGCGTCCAAGGCCTCTTCGGGACCAGCAAGGGCAAAAGCAACCCAATGGCACGAGAACAGCAGGGCTTAGCCTGAGCACAAGTCCCACAGGACTGCACAAAAGAACGCACATCCCGTGACAAAGAAGGCCACCAAAAGGATCTAGCCATCAAATCTCTGGTACCAAAGATTCCAGGATGACCCGCCAACACCGAACAATGAACCTCAGAGATAACTCTACTAGTCCATCTATCAGGGACAAACAGTTTCTCCGCTGGACAACGGTCAGGTCTATCAGCCTGAAACTTCTGCAGCACGCGCCGCAAATCAGGGGAGATGGCAGACAAAATTACCCCCTCTTTGAGAATACCCGCCGGCTCAGGAACACCTGGAGAGTCAGGCACAAAACTCCTTGACAGGGCATCAGCCTTCACATTCTTAGAGCCCGGAAGGTACGAAACCACAAAATCAAAACGGGAGAAAAACAGCGACCATCGAGCCTGTCTAGGATTCAACCGTTTGGCAGACTCGAGATAAGTCAAATTCTTGTGATCCGTCAAGACCACCACGCGATGCTTGGCTCCTTCAAGCCAATGTCGCCACTCCTCGAATGCCCACTTCATGGCCAACAACTCTCGATTGCCAACATCATAATTGTGCTCAGCAGGCGAGAATTTTCTAGAAAAGAAGGCACATGGTTTCATCACCGAGCCATCAGAACTTCTTTGCGACAAAACAGCCCCTGCTCCAATCTCAGAAGCATCAACCTCGACCTGAAACGGGAGCGAAACATCTGGCTGGCACAACACAGGGGCAGAAGAAAAATGACGCTTCAACTCCTGAAAAGCCTCTACAGCCGCAGAGGACCAATTGACCACATCAGCACCTTTCTTGGTCAAATCAGTCAATGGTTTAGCAACACTAGAAAAATTAGCGATGAAGCGACGGTAAAAATTAGCAAAGCCCAGGAACTTCTGCAGGCTCTTCACAGATGTTGGCTGAGTCCAATCATAAATTGCCTGAACTTTAACAGGGTCCATCTCGATAGTAGAAGGGGAAAAAATGAAACCCAAAAATGAAACCTTCTGAACCCCAAAGAGACATTTCGACCCCTTCACAAACAAGGAATTCGCACGAAGGACCTGGAACACCATTCTGACCTGCTTCACATGAGACTCCCAATCATCCGAAAAGACCAAAATATCATCCAAATATACAATCATGAATCCATCCAGGTACTCTCGGAAGATGTCATGCATAAAGGACTGAAACACAGATGGAGCATTAGAAAGCCCGAATGGCATAACCAGGTACTCAAAATGGCCCTCGGGCGTATTAAATGCTGTTTTCCATTCATCGCCCTGTTTAATTCGCACAAGATTATACGCCCCACGAAGATCTATCTTGGTGAACCAACTAGCCCCCTTAATCCGAGCAAACAAATCAGACAGCAGCGGCAAAGGGTACTGAAATTTGACAGTGATCTTATTAAGAAGGCGGTAATCAATACAAGGTCTCAAAGAGCCATCCTTCTTGGCCACAAAAAAGAACCCTGCTCCCAACGGTGATGACGACGGGCGAATATGACCTTTCTCCAAGGATTCCTTTATATAACTCCGCATAGCGGCGTGCTCTGGCACAGATAAATTAAACAGTCGGCCCTTAGGAAACTTACTACCAGGAATCAAATCAATAGCACAATGGCAATCCCTATGAGGAGGTAAGGCACTGGATTTGGGCTCTTCAAATACATCCCGGTAATCTGACAAAAACTCAGGGACTTCAGAAGGATTGGAAGGGGAAATTGACAGCAATGGAACATCACCATGTACCCCCTGACAACCCCAGCCGGACACAGACATAGATTTCCAATCCAATACTGGATTATGGACCTGTAGCCATGGCAACCCCGAAACGACCACATTATGCAGATTATGCAACACCAAAAAGCGAATATCCTCCTGATGTGCAGGAGCCATGCACATGGTCAATTGAGTCCAGTACTGAGGCTTATTCTTGGCCAAAGGCGTAGCATCAATTCCTCTCAATGGAATAGGATACTGCAAGGGCTCCAAGAAAAAAACACAGCGCCTGGCAAACTCCAAGTCCATCAAATTCAGGGCAGCGCCTGAATCCACAAAGGCCATAACAGAATAGGATGACAGAGAGCAAATCAGAGTAACGGACAAAAGAAATTTAGACTGTACCATACCAATAGTGGCAGACCTAGCGAACCGCTTAGTGCGCTTAGGACAATCGGAGATAGCATGAGTGGAATCACCACAGTAAAAACACAGCCCATTCCGATGTCTGTGTTCTTGCCGTTCAGCTCTGGTCAAAGTCTTATCACATTGCATAGGCTCAGGCCTATGCTCAGAGAATACCGCCAAATGGTGCACAGCTTTACGCTCACGCAAGCGCCGATCGATCTGAATGGCCAAGGACATAGACTCATTCAGACCAGCAGGCGTGGGAAATCCCACCATGACATCCTTAAGGGCTTCAGAAAGACCCTTTCTGAAAATTGCCGCCAGGGCACACTTATTCCACTGAGTAAGCACAGACCACTTTCTAAACCTCTGACAGTACACCTCCGCTTCATCCTGACCCTGAAAGAAAGCCAGCAAGATTTTCTCTGCCTGATCCGCTGAATTTGGTTCATCATAAAGCAATCCAAGCGCCAGAAAAAACGCATCTACATCACGCAATGCAGGATCTCCTGGCGCAAGGGAAAATGCCCAGTCTTGAGGGTCACCACGCAACAAAGAAATAATGATTTTTACTTGTTGAACGGGGTCACCAGAGGAGCGGGGTTTCAAAGCTAGAAACAGTTTACAATTATTTTTGAAATTCAGGAATTAGATCTATCTCCAGAAAACAAATCAGGAATTGGAATTCTAGGCTCTAACATCGGATTCTGAACCACAAAATCTTGAATGTTTTGTACCCTTGCAGTGAGATGATCCACACAAGAGGACAGACCTTGTATGTCCATATCTACACCTGTGTCCTGAACCACCCAGAGGTTAAGGGGAAAAGAAAGACAAAAAACACTGCAGAGAAAAAAAAATGGTCTCAGAACTTCTCTTATCCCTCTTTTGAGATGCATTAATACTTTGGGCCAGCTGTACTGTTATGGACCTGGTGGTTAGGAGCACCCGGAACGACCTGGAGTTAAATAGAGCAGCCAGCCAAAGAATAACCTACGTCACCTGTGGAAGGAACCTCAGAAGCAGCAGCTCCACTCACAGCCACCAGAGGGAGTCCATGGACAGAACTCGCCGAAGTACCATTCATGACCACAGGAGGGAGTTCGATAACAGAATTCACAACACTGGTGTGGAGATTTTGTAAACTCTGTGTGGATTGTTTTGTAGATTTTATACTGACCGCACAGTATCCTTTCCTGTCCTATCTATCAAGCTAGACTGGCCTCCTATGCTAAAATCTGATTTCATCTCTGCGTATGTTATTTTCCCCTCCTCTCACCGTCAATATTTGTGGGGGGCTATCTTTCCTTTGGGGATTTTTCTGAGGCAAGATAGGTTTCCTGTTTCCATCTTTAGGGGAAGTTAGATCTTAGGCTGTGCCGAGGGGTCTAGGGAGCGTCAGGTACCCCCCACGGCTATTTCTAGTTGCGCTGCTAGGTTCAGGGTCTGCAGTCAGTGCAGATACCACCTCCTTCAGAGCTTGTCTCATGTTGTTCCTAAACCACCAGATCAGAACAGGGTGCATTATACTGCATGGAGGACTATGGGGAGTGTATTATACTATATGGAGGACTTTGGGGAGTGTATTAGACTATATGGAGGACTAAAGTGCACATTATACTATATGGTGGACTATGAGGTGTGCATTATACAATATGGAGAATTGTGGTGCACATTATACTATATGGAGGACTATGGGGTGCATTATACAGTGCTGTGCAAATTAATTGGGACAAAGCATCTTTTAAGTAAAATTGTAAGTTGGTTATCAGTCAGTGATTCAACCCCATTTTAACTGTTTTGAACAGGTATGAGTGTACAACCTTGAGTAACAAAATGAGGTTTGACTGGTTTTAGTCAGAAAATTAAAAAAATGTATTTAATTTTTGCTTTGTTCCAATTAATTTGCACAGCACTGTACTATGTGGAGGACTATGGTGTGCATTATACTATATGGAGGACTATGAGGTGCATTATACTATATGGATGACAATGGGGAGTGTATTATACTATAAGGAGGACTAAGGGGCACATTATACTATATGGAGGACAATGTGGTATGCATTATGCAATATGGAGGATTATGGTGAACATTATACTATGTGGAGGATTTTGAGGTGTATTATACTATATGCCCAGGTGGACTTAATTAAGTGGTTACGGGCAGTAGAATAATTCCAAGTTTAGGGATTGAAGGGCCCGGAGTGGTGGAATATGTCATTTGACAGATTGGTTAACAGGTGCCTCTGTTGCGGCTATAGGTAAATTACAGAAAAACGACTGGCACATCCAAACTAGTGTGAATAGGTGCATACCAGGAGCAGCTACCTCCATATACAATTTACAAAGAAAGGTTGCACTCTATCATGTCAAAGCATGTCTGCGCTATATGGCAGAGCTTTGGGACAAAAATGAATGGTGCAGAGCACTATATGGCAGAGCTATGGGACAAAAATGAACGGTGCAGAGCCTTATATGGCAGAGCTATGGGACAAAAATGAACGGTGCAGAGCACTATATGGCAGAGCTATGGGACAAAAATGAACGGTGCAGAGCACTATATGGCAGAACTATGGGACAAAAATGAACGGTGCAGAGCACTATATGGCACAGCTATGGGACAAAAATGAATGGTGCAGAGCACTATATGGCACAGCTATGGGACAAAAATGAACGGTGCAGAGCACTATATGGCGGAGCTATGGGACAAAAATGAACGGTGCAGAGCACTATATGGCACAGCTATGGGGCAAAAATGAACGGTGCAAAGCATGGTGAAGGGAGGAGTGCTCAGTCAGTAAGCTAACATAGAAATGACAGAAAAACGACTGGCACATCCAAACTAGTGTGAATAGGTGCATACCAGGAGCAGCTACATCAAGGGAGGTCAGGGACCCATCAGACTAATGAAACCACCTTGACGATGGTTGATGGGCTCACACTATTTGGCCAAATTCTGTGCAAATCGTCTCATAAATATTTTTCCTAATGTTCAAAAAGCCATTTTGCTATTCATATTTCATGTATTTCATATTCGACATGCTTTGACACGATAGAGTGCAACCTTTCTTTGTATATAAGTAAATTACAACCTGAGCCAAAGTAGACATGCTATACAGTTTTTTTTACGGCTTCGAGGACCACCCCTCCAATTTTTTCTGATAGGGTTCAAATAATTGTGGTTTACGTTATTTGTTTAATAAAAGGCTGCTGTGGCCAATTTAATCCAATTTTCATGTGCTGTCTGTTTATTTCATTGGGTATGTGGGGAGGTTAAAGGCGATGTAACGAATGAATTGCCTATGGTCTTTATCATAAAATATACCAGTCACATTCAAGTATAGAAAACTCTTATAGTTTAACAGTGCAGCCTGTGGCTCATGGCTGTTGCTGCTGTCCCAATACTACAGATTGGAAGTTTGAATCTTTGCAAAAACCAGGCTTCAGCAGATGAATTACCCTAGTCAATTATATGAATGTAAGTATCTACAGAGCACACAGATGCCAGTTGAAGCGCCCGCTAGGGCCTAGGGGATACTCGGTACCGGGTTTGGTCATCGTTAAAGGGGTGGTCACGGTGGCAGCGACCCGGTCCGTGGCCCTGGTTGTCCAAGTAAAAGGAAAGGACTTTAAAGGGGTTATTTGAATAAAGAGTGTTCATGACGCCACCTGTGGTATTTGGCCAGGGATGACCGACACTGCTTAAAGGGGTTCACTGGGGTGATGTTATGGCAGCAGGAATGGTATGGCTTCCCACAGGTGAAGCTGGGTCCCCAGGGTGTTTTGAATTCAGCTTTTGGGCTCCCTCCGGTGGTTGTAGAGGGTAATGCAGTTGTGCCTGGATTGCAGGAGTGGACATGTGTTTCTACTAATTGCAGGACTGACTGGGGTATATAGCTTTGCAGGATCCTTTAATCAGTGCCAGTTGTCCATTGTTCTTGAAGGATTCACTTCCCTGCTGTTCTCTCCAGTTTGCTGTGTTTTTCTACAAAGATAAGTCCTGGCTTTGTTTTTTCTGTCCACCTGCAGTCGACCTTATAGTTCTGTGCATTTTCATATTTTTCTCTTGTCCAGCTTGGTCTGTGAAGGATTTTTTGCAGCCTAGCTATTTCTCTGGAGATGCAGATATACCCCCCATGTCTTTAGTCAGATGTGGTGATCCGTATTTTCTGCGGTGGATATTTTCTAGTGTTTTTGTACTGACCGCATAGTACCCTGTTCTATTCTTTTTTTTTAGCTAGTATGGCCTCCTATGCTAAAATCTGATTTCATATCTGCGTATGTTATTTCCCTCTCCTCTCACAGTCAATATTTGTGGGGGGCTATCTATCCTTTGGGGATTTTCTCTGAGGCAAGATAGGTTTCCTGTTTCTGTCTTTAGGGGTAGTTAGATCTTAGGCTGTGCCGTGGGGGCTAGGGAGAGTTAGGTACCCCCCACGGCTGCTTTTAGTTGCGCTGCTAGGTTCAGGGTTTGCGGTCAGTACAGGGACCACCTTCTCCAGAGTACGTCTCATGCTGCTCCTAGGCCACCAGATCATAACACCAGGGCTCGCGGTGTAGTAGATAAAGATGGTGTAGTGCCAGAAAGAACTAGAGAACAAAAGGTTGCAGTCTCTTTAACTTTTTACTGGTGTAAGGCAGCCACAGTCCAGGGTATGGATCACAGGTGCTGGTGTGGTCCGGCCTGCTTGGAAGTGATTTAGGATTCGCCTAGCCAGGTGGGGTTGGAAGCCTTCCTCTCTGAACTGTATTGTAGTCCCTTGCTGCCTCAAGCCTCACACAATGTCCTCACTTTCTCTCTGTCCCTTTCAATTGGACACTACCCGCATGGCAGGCAGCGCGAGCCTTTTTACAGGGGTCTCTCAGGATGACTCCGGGCTCTATGTGCTGCTGTGCCTTTCGGTGTTATGGTGGGCAGGCAACCTGTAATCTCCTGTCTGCCGGTTTCTGCTGTGGGGCATAGAGTTACCCCCACAACCTCGGTCTTCCGGCTACCGGTATTCTGCGCCTCAGCGTGGAAGAAGCTCAGTCGCAGCTTCCCTCCAGCTCTTTACTTCTCCTGTGCCTCTCTTCCCCTTTCATACTATAAGAAATACCAGCGCACTACCAATATACAAGATAAATAATAAACGGGGTGCAACAGAAGTGGTATGAGAGCACGAAGAAATCAAAAAGAAGAAAAAAAAAAAGAACCACTCTATATAATTGCACACCACTGGAAAATAATAGATAAAAAGGCAAACTTTTATTGATACACCAATAAAAACAGTTAAAATGGTATCATACCAACATCCCCACACTAACCTGCCACAGCAATACAAATAAGTAAAGTCGCATATGTAGGACAATACTGAATAGTAATAAATAACACTGCCAACTGATCTAAGTCATATCAAGCAAAACACCTATGTACGTATAACAGGACGGCATAAATGATACAACCAATACCCCCAGGAAACACTGCCAAATGTGGGACAAAAGTAAGCCCACACAGGCAAATAGTGTGTGTAAGAAAAAGGAGGTACACTAAGTGCCTGGATCCACATACAGCAGTGGTATAAAGACTGGGCAAAGTGGTAAAAGATACAAATCCACAAGGGTGCCCAGATACAGAAGTATAGCTACCACATAGCAAAATAATGCATCCAGGTCCCAGGTCAGGCCAGTCAGAGCATCAGAAGGCACCGCAACAAAAAATACCCACCAAGGGGGACTAAGCGCCGAGGGCCGGGTGAGCGTGGGAAGGAAGCCCAACGCGTGTCGCCGTCACCGGGACGGCTTTGTCAGGGGAAGATGCAGAGCGGTAATCAATGCCGGTTTAAATACCTTTCGTAAGGGTTGATTAAGGAGCGAGGTGCGCCAGGAAGCCGGAACCGGAAGTGACGCGGCTAGGGCGGAAGAGTGTGTATTGGCAGACGTCTCTGCCAATACTACATAGTGCGCATGCGCCGGAACTCTCCGGTGCCGTGCATCATGTAAGCACCATAGAAACAAGGTAAAAGGGCTAACTAACGGCGAAAACGCCTGGATAAACCAGAGTAAAAGGGACCCAAGGTGGTAGGATCCAAGGAGGAAAGGACGGTACAACAAACAATAAACATACAAAAAACAAGACATGATACATAAAGGGACCCACAAGAGGATAAGTAGACACAGTAACACAAGGGTGTGATGGTGAATGAATAAAGTCACTGCAAAAGGACAAGCAAGTGACTATCAGGCTCAATTAAGCGCCTGATACAAAAAGAAAAATCTTATGTCCCATATAGTTATATGCCACATAAATGTATGGAAATGGAACCTGAAACAATAAAGGTTTATAGTGCGGAGAGAAACATAAGCAATATGACTGTAGAGAATATAAAACTTTATTAAATAATGTGGAGCAGAAACATAGTAGCTCCAACTATAAGTAGACATTGTTTAATCAAAGAACTGCTAATTATAAGAAGAGCCCGAGACGGTGTACCAGCAGATATCACAGGGGGAGGTAAGAAGAGGTGGCGGTATGACAATGGGAACCTGGACACAACAACAAGGTAAGCAAAAACACCACAGGGCCACTTGAAGAAGATTACTATATGTGGGGCAATAAATGAATATGCATCCCTAATGTAAAAGCACATATACAGACCCTGCCACACGTACAGATGCGAACGAGAGCAGGATAAAAATCCAAGTACAAGGCCCTCATATGCATCCTGAATAATTGCAGGTTGGATGCGAGTACAAAGGAATATGATGTTGTTTCCATCCTCTTGACAGCATAAATAGAAAGCAAACAAAAATGTCTTGCTCCAATCGGAGTGTAATGTCCTTATAGGTCTTGTCCTGCTTGTCGTTTGAAAGCATCTCTTCATCCATGTAGGAAAGGGTAAACATTAGGGGGTCTCAGGGACATCACGACCATATCGTACTCCATCCTTCAGAAGACGTAGGCACCAT
Source organism: Ranitomeya imitator (assembly GCF_032444005.1). Taxonomy (NCBI): domain Eukaryota; kingdom Metazoa; phylum Chordata; class Amphibia; order Anura; family Dendrobatidae; genus Ranitomeya; species Ranitomeya imitator. The sequence goes on from NC_091285.1 coordinate 630,263,599, forward strand.
ACCAAGGTTCTATATAAAAGTGTAGAGGAAAATTCCAATGGTCATCTGAGAAGGACATCTAAAACAAAAAGGCACCACGTTAGATTAGCCCAAAAAAACAGTAAAGAGAAGATCTTAATTTATGCCAGAAGGAGCAGTAGATTGTAACAAAAAGATCCAACGGGCCTCTGCTTGTAGGAGCCTATTTTCCAATGATCCACCTCTACCAGAACCACGAATGTGTTCAAGACCCACTACTTTGGCACCCGAATGTTTACCCGCATGATACGTCAAAAAGTGGGCTGCCACCGTAGTGAGCATTTTGTCCTTACGGGAGTCAGCCGCAGCGGTGCCGATGGTGGAAAAATGTTTCTGTATACGCCGACGCAGCTCCTGAGATGCCTGTCGCACGTATACAAGTGGACAAGGGCATATAATGGCATAAATGACATTTGTTGTCTTACAATTGATGTAGTTCTTAAGGATATGCTCCTTCTGATCAGTGGGATTACAGAAATTATCCCTCACTGGATGCATATGCTGACAGATGTTACAGTCACCGCAGGGAAAAGAGCCCTTCAGTGAAATACCCCTATTCAATTTCACCGTGGGCCTAACATAATGACTTCTCGTAAGAATGTCTCGAAGATTGGGCGCTCTCCTTGCAGTTATAAGTGGTTGTTTGCTGACAATCTGTGATGTTGCCAGATCTGTTGTGAGAATGCCCCAATGTCTCTGTAAAATGTGTCTTACCTGGGACCAATGTGTATTAAACCCAGTGATGAAACGAACAGATTTATCCGGCGCTTTCTTTCTTGGCTCCAAGAGGGAAACTTGCGACTGCCCCTTAGCTCTTTGGTACGCTTGAGAGATGTATTTATTGGGATAAGTCCTCTTCTTGAATCTCTTGGTCAGATCATGTGCTTCTCTGTGGAAATCTTCATCCCGTGTACAATTCCTCCTCGTTCTGAGAAATTGTCCAACGGGGATACCCTTCTTCGTGTGGGAAGGATGGAAGCTACGAAACTCCAATAAGTTATTTGTAGCTGTAGGCTTCCGATACAGGCAGGTGGACAGGGTGCCATCCTGACACATCACATTAAGGTCCAGAAAGCTCACTAAAGAAGAAGAACATGAAGAGGTCAAAAAAATATTGAACGGATTGTCGTTAAGAGAATTTATAAAAATCTCAACCTCGTCCTGAGAGCCTGTCCAAATAAAAAACACATCATCGATGTATCTGCGCCAACATCGTACCTTCGATAGATACCATACGGAGTTGTAGACCACGGTGGACTCCCACCACCCTAGGAATAAGTTAGCCAGGGCCGGGGCACAACAGGCCCCCATTGCGACACCGGAGACTTGAAGAAAAAAATTCCTATCAAAAAGAAAAAAATTGTGTCTAAGAATGAAATCAAGGAGGTCCACAATGAAGGAGTCATGTAGCCTATCAGAGTTCTGCTGTAAATCAAGGAAAAAAAGCACTGCTTGTAGGCCGTGATCGTGATCGATGTTTGAGTACAAAGACTCAACATCGCAGGTCACCATGATCTCACCTTGGGCAAGAGCGATGTCTTGTAAGGATGAAATGAAATGAAATGAGTCCCTGACATATGACGGAAGATCCAGTACAAGTGGCTGCAAAAAGAAGTCTATATAAGTGCAGGCCTTCTCACACAAACTCCCTATGCTGGAAACAATAGGGCGTCCGGGCGGTGTGTGAATGTCCTTATGTATTTTGGGTAGCATGTAAAACGTTGATGTGATAGGATGCTTTACCCAATTAAAGTCACGTTCCCCAGTGTTGATGATACCCAATTCCAAGGCCTTGTCAATTAATGTTCTTAATTTGGTTGAATGCACGCCCGTAGGGTCAGATGGAAGTCTTTGGTAAAACCTTGGATTGTCGAGTTGTCTATGTGCCTCCTTGGTATATAAATCATGGGGCCAGAGGACAATGTTGCCCCCCTTGTCGGCTTCACGTATAACGAAGTCACTGTTATTTTTGAGGTGAGACAATGCACGTTTTTCCTGTATGGTCAAATTATCCACAAAAGGGATTATAGTGGGCAAGCCTTCAATGTCCTTCCTAGCCATTTCAAAAAAAATTCTCACGGCTGGAACAATTGAAAAGGGTGGCGAAACACGGGACTTGTTTCTATAAGGGAATTTGACCTACCTGTATCAACTTGTCCTTCATGTAGCAGGTCCATGAGATCCTGGAAGACTCTCTGTTCGGTTTGATCCAAAAATGGGGTGATTTGAGACTTGTTGTGGAGCACCTGTAAAACAATTTTTCTGCAGAACAAAAAAAGATCTTTGATTAAAGTAAATTTATCTACTTGTTGAACCGGCGAAAAAGTTAACCCTTTAGAGAGAACTGAGATCTCGTGCACAGACAGGACATATCCAGACAGATTAATCACTTGAAGGGTGTCTTCTTGATCGTACTCACGGGCATTATCTGGGTTTGAGGAAATCACTTGTGCTGGTGTCTCCGTGGATTGCGACGTGGTGGTTTGTAGTTGTAATTTCTGGCGGTCCGTGTGGTGCCGCCTCCTACGTCCTTGCCTGGTCCTGGGTCGATCTCGCTTTCTGCCGATGACAAAAAATCGCTCGAAGTGTGCCCATCCGTGGGCGGTGAACGTCTCTCTGAGTTATGGCCCCTTTGCCTATGGTAATGGCCCCGGCGTTTGTTGCCCTGATGTGTCCAGGCGAACACAGTCCTATCATCAAAATCCGTCTTGTCTCTTAAGAACTTTGAGCGTTTTTTAGACATAATTTCCTTATCGTATTTGTCGAGAAGATCTTTGAGTCTGACTCTGAAGGGCTGGACCTGGGAAGCCTCATCAAAGTTACTCAATTTGGCCTCCAAGTTTTTGATCTCAGTTTTAACAGTCGTCAAAAGCTCTCTATCGTGTGTAATGAGCAGATTAATCAGAATATTGGAACAGCGCATCAGGCCTTGTTCCCACAAAATGCGGAAAGTGGGGGAGGGCTCCCATGCCAGGAAAATAGAGACCCTCAAACCTCTAGGAATAATATTGAGTTTCAAGTACTCTTCCAGGCACCGAATATTCCAGAGTAGCCTGATGCCATGCTTCTGTGAGGCAATTAGTTCAGTAGTGAGGCTAGAAAAATCAGCATCTCCTGGGACATGATTAGCCTCAAGAAAGGCGCTAGATGAAGTAGCCCTCCACGCTGCTTCCCGCGCCTCCCAATCCATGAATCCTGGCAAAACTCGCAAAAAAGCCTTAAGAAAAAATATATAATATAGTTATCATAAATCCAATATAAAGTTATAAACTCTGGTAAGCTGTGTGCTGCTGGCCAGAAAGGCAACCAAAGGGGAACCTACTAAACCAATGATACTATAAGAAATACCAGCGCACTACCAATATACAAGATAAATAATAAATGGGGTGCAACAGAAATGGTATGAGAGCACAAAGAAATCAAAAAGAAGAAAAAAAAAAAAAAAGAACCACTCTATATAATTGCACACCACTGGAAAATAATAGATAAAAAGGCAAACTTTTATTGATACACCAATAAAAACAGTTAAAATGGTATCATACCGAAGGGTATCCCCGTTGGACAATTTCTCAGAACGAGGAGGAATTGTACACGGGATGAAGATTTCCACAGAGAAGCACATGATCTGACCAAGAGATTCAAGAAGAGGACTTATCCCAATAAATACATCTCTCAAGCGTACCAAAGAGCTAAGGGGCAGTCGCAAGTTTCCCTCTTGGAGCCAAGAAAGAAAGCGCCGGATAAATCTGTTCGTTTCATCACTGGGTTTAATACACATTGGTCCCAGGTAAGACACATTTTACAGAGACATTGGGGCATTCTCACAACAGATCTGGCAACATCACAGATTGTCAGCAAACAACCACTTATAACTGCAAGGAGAGCGCCCAAGCTTCGAGACATTCTTACGAGAAGTCATTATGTTAGGCCCACGGTGAAATTGAATAGGGGTATTTCACTGAAGGGCTCTTTTCCCTGCGGTGACTGTAACATCTGTCAGCATATGCATCCAGTGAGGGATAATTTCTGTAATCCCACTGATCAGAAGGAGCATATCCTTAAGAACTACATCAATTGTAAGACAACAAATGTCATTTATGCCATTATATGCCCTTGTCCACTTGTATACGTGGGACAGGCATCTCAGGAGCTGCGTCGGCGTATACAGAAACATTTTTCCACCATCGGCACCGCTGCGGCTGACTCCCGTAAGGACAAAATGCTCACTACGGTGGCAGCCCACTTTTTGACGTATCATGCGGGTAAACATTCGGGCGCCAAAGTAGTGGGTCTTGAACACATTCGTGGTTCTGGTAGAGGTGGATCATTGGAAAATAGGCTCCTACAAGCAGAGGCCCGTTGGATCTTTTTGTTACAATCTACTGCTCCTTCTGGCATAAATTAAGATCTTCTCTTTACTGTTTTTTTGGGCTAATCTAACGTGGTGCCTTTTTGTTTTAGATGTCCTTCTCAGATGACCATTGGAATTTTCCTCTACACTTTTATATAGAACCTTGGTATGGTGCCTACGACTTCTGAAGGATGGAGTACGATATGGTCGTGATGTCCCTGAGACCCCCTAATGTTTACCCTTTCCTACATGGATGAAGAGATGCTTTCAAACGACAAGCAGGACAAGACCTATAAGGACATTACACTCCGATTGGAGCAAGACATTTTTGTTTGCTTTCTATTTATGCTGTCAAGAGGATGGAAACAACATCATATTCCTTTGTACTCGCATCCAACCTGCAATTATTCAGGATGCATATGAGGGCCTTGTACTTGGATTTTTATCCTGCTCTCGTTCGCATCTGTACGTGTGGCAGGGTCTGTATATGTGCTTTTACATTAGGGATGCATATTCATTTATTGCCCCACATATAATAATCTTCTTCAAGTGGCCCCGTGGTGTTTTTGCTTACCTTGTTGTTGTGTCCAGGTTCCCATTGTCATACCGCCATCTCTTCTTACCTCCCCCTGTGATATCTGCTGGTACACCGTCTCGGGCTCTTCTTATAATTAGCAGTTCTTTGATTAAACAATGTCTACTTATAGATGGAGCTACTATGTTTCTGCTCCACATTATTTAATAAAGTTTTATATTCTCTACAATCATATTGCTTATGTTTCTCTCTGCACTATAAACCTTTATTGTTTCAGGTTCCATTTCCATACATTTATGTGGCATATAACTATATGGGACATAAGATATTTCTTTTTGTATCAGGCGCTTAATTGAGCCTGATAGTCACTTGCTTGTCCTTTTGCAGTGACTTTATTCATTCACCATCACACCCTTGTGTTACTGTGTCTACTTATCCTCTTGTGGGTCCCTTTATGTATCATGTCTTGTTTTTTGTATGTTTATTGTTTGTAGTACCGTCCTTTCCTCCTTGGATCCTACCACCTTGGGTCCCTTTTACCCCGGTTTATCCAGCATTTTCGCCGTTAGTTAGCCCTTTTACCTTGTTTCTATGGTGCTTACATGATGCACGGCACCGGAGAGTTCCGGCGCATGCGCACTATGTAGTATTGGCAGAGACGTCTGCCAATACACACTCTTCCGCCCTAGCCGCGTCACTTCCGGTTCCGGCTTCCTGGCGCACCTCGCTCCTTAATCAACCCTTACGAAAGGTATTTAAACCGGCATTGATTACCGCTCTGCATCTTCCCCTGACGAAGCCGTCCCGGTGACGGCGACACGCGTTGGGCTTCCTTCCCACGCTCACCCGGCCCTCGGCGCTTAGTCCCCCTTGGTGGGTATTTTTTGTTGCGGTGCCTTCTGATGCTCTGACTGGCCTGACCTGGGACCTGGATGCATTATTTTGCTATGTGGTAGCTATACTTCTGTATCTGGGCACCCTTGTGGATTTGTATCTTTTACCACTTTGCCCAGTCTTTATACCACTGCTGTATGTGGATCCAGGCACTTAGTGTACCTCCTTTTTCTTACACACACTATTTGCCTGTGTGGGCTTACTTTTGTCCCACATTTGGCAGTGTTTCCTGGGGGTATTGGTTGTATCATTTATGCCGTCCTGTTATACCTACATAGGTGTTTTGCTTGATATGACTTAGATCAGTTGGCAGTGTTATTTATTACTATTCAGTATTGTCCTATATATGCGCCTTTACTTATTTGTATTGCTGTGGCGGGTTAGTGTGGGGATGTTGGTATGATACCATTTTAACTGTTTTTATTGGTGTATCAATAAAAGTTTGCCTTTTTATCTATTATTTTCCAGTGGTGTGCAATTATATAGAGTGGTTCTTTTTTTTTTCTTCTTCTTTTTGATTTCTCTTCCCCTTTCAGTCTCTTACAGACTGCTCTGTTCCTGTCTCCTTCCAGGAGCTGCAGAACCACTCGTCTGTACGGCCCCAGCTTTCCTCTCTCAGACTCTCTCTGTCTGCTTCCTCTCTCCTCTCACAATCTCTCTGACAGACTACACTAACTCCTCCTCCAGCCAGAATATATAGGGAAGTTCCCTTAAATCCGGATCTTGCACTCCCCCTTCTGGCCTGGAGGCAGAACAGCGTTGCATGTACTGGTTACCTGTTAAAGGGATCCTTCCTCGCTTCCAAGCATGGTATCACTCTCCCCCTGAGGAAAGCAATGCCACTGTAACAACCGGTTACCTGGGGTGTTACACCAGTACTCATGGCCCATACACATGAGTAGCCACTTCTCCAAAAGGTCATAACTAGCAGCCGCACTGACTTATATAGAGTTCTGAACTCATGGTGGTGTAAGCAGGTTGCCGGATGCAGTGACAGACAGGAGGCAGAGCAAGGATTAGCAATTCTAACCGTTTTAATTAACAGGGTTAACGTCTCACAGGGAGATGAAGGGTTAAAACAAGGAAACAAACAGTTCTATTGCAGAGAATATGCAGACTTAATGTACAGGGTCGGCCATGTATATGGATGCACCTAAATAAAATGGGAATGGTTGGTGATATCAACTTCCTGTTTATGGCACATTAGTATATGGGAAGGGGAAAACTTTTTAAGATGGGTGGTGACCATGGCAGCCATTTTGTAGTTGGCCATTTTGTATCCAACTAAACCATATAAATGACCCACCCTGTATAAGGTAATGGCAGTTCTTTTGTACACTTATCGTGTCAGAAGTTGCTCAGGCTGAAGAGAATACTCTCTCCGGCAGTCATTGAGCACACGGCACCTCTCAGCAGAGTGGTCCTTCTGCAGACAGCGGGGCCCAACCAATGTGGCCTGTCGTGGCGCCGTTACCAGGGGGGACAGAACGCGCTGCTCGCCTGACTGAACGCTGCTACGGGTTGGTGCCAAACTCCCTGCTGCTGCACAAGGTTTTCTTTTTATGTCATACCGCCTCCCTGGGTCATCAGGTTGGTCCTCCTCCTCATTTCTTCCCCCGAGAAACGGGACACAGCCTTAACAGTTCCGGACCCGCAAGCAGGTACCCGCAGCCCGGTCTTCCTCCTTACAGCCCCCCTCTTCTTTAGCTTGCCATTCCATGGTGAGAGTTCCTTCGTCAGACATTCACACTCTTCCATTTCTCATACCATACACTGCCAAATAAAGTGGTCTTGGTCATAATGAGTGGGAGGTATTTCAGCTGTCGTCCGCTCAGCATGGAGTAGTCCAGATTGAGCGGTAGAGTCAGGTTGGATTGTAAAGGACGGGAGTCTGTCCGGGCTCAACAGAGCAGCCATCTCTGGAGTTTCAGGCCTACGTACTTCCCTTGGACTGGCGGGCGGTGAACTATCCATTTCACAGAACGAGGCAAGTAGTTCATCTTCATCATCATCAGGAACCATGGGAGTGAGCGTTTCAGGGACACTTGGCACTCTCTCCCCTCCTTTGGGATCTTGTGACAGGCAGGGACACAACATATTTTGGTGGACTATTCGGGTAGACGACCCTTCTTCCCCTTCGGGTTGAACCTCACAGACGGGACCATTGGATCCAATTTGGTTTTTCACCCGATTCGCCACCACGCTCCTGAGTAACACAGACATGTCACTGTAGGCAGATGACATCCTTCTCCCTCACTTCTCGGCATCCAACGCCATGGCTCTGCCTTGCTCTGGGTGAGGCTCTCCTCCGCTCACGGTACCATTTCTTCTAGATACAGCGTTCTCTCCAGTGAGAATGACCTTTGGAAGGGTGAGCGAATCTTCGTCGTTGGCTGTCTCGTGTAGGGCAGCTTTTTGACATGTGTCCCATTTTTCCACAAGTCCAACACTCACTTCTGCGCCTGTCTGGTGGGCGCTTCGGTCTGGATCGCCGTCCTCCAGGAGAGACATACCCTCTCTGTAATCGCTTTTTACCCCATGATCCTGTTCTACAAAAGTATGTTGGAGAAAAACCAAATGTCACCTATAGAAGGTCAAGAAATCTTGGTGATTTCCTCGTACAGAGTCACTATGCACATAATACCACTCTCCCTCCTCCCTTCCCATTTTGCCCTAAACCGCAAATCGGATGCAAACCATGCGGGAAATGCGTGGCATGTCCAAATATCCAAAAAGCACAAGAATTTTGTAATTCAAGGGGTACAGCCACATACAAGATAAGACATACCATTAATTGTACGTCCAAAGCCGTAATATACTACGCAACCTGTCCATGTTCCCTAATCTATCTGGGACTTACCACCAGACAATTGAAAATCTGAATTAGGGAACACGTTTTAGGTATCCTGGCAGCAAAAGACTCGGCGGATATTTCTTTGTTGAAAACAATCCCTAAACATTTTAAGATCCACCACAACTGTGATGCCTCACTCTTGAAAGTGATAGGCATTGATATGATTAAGCCTAATGAAAGAGGGGGCAAGATTAGTATACCCCTTGCAAGAATGGAGGCCAAGTGGATTTGGACTTTGGATACTGTTTCCCCACTTGGCCTGAATGAAAATTTAAGCTTTGCCCCCTTTTTGTAAACCTCGGTGTTTTAATATTCTAGTATTTTATCTTTTTATTGGTATTTTTATCCAAGGTGTTTTATGTGTTCTATTTGTTTTATGAGCATATGTAAACATGGGCATTTTTTATGCACACGCACCCATGTATTTATATGTGTTATTTTTGCTATGTTATTAATTATTCTATTTCTTTCCAGATCGTACTTACCTTCTTTTAGTGGTTCTGAAATTCTTGGAGTCGTGCCATATTCCTTTCATAGGTGTGATTGACTACTCCTGGAAATCGGACGGTTCTTCTTCACTCACAGAGGAGGGACTTCGTTATTGTTCTGTGCCTATGTTCCATGTACCTACAATTGAAAAATATAGACAGTGTTGTTATACTTCCCATGATATAATTGCAGTAACTAGTGTTGAGCATTCCGATACCGCAAGTATCAGGTATCGGCCGATATTTGCGGTATCGGAATTCCGATACCGAATTCCGATACTTCCCGCGAATCGGATACCGGAATCGGAAGTTCCCAGAATTCAAACTGAACGCAGCAGCCAATGAGGAATGATTGGAAGTGTGGGCACATCCTGTTTAGCATGGTGGGCATGTAAGTACTGGCAAGGCTGTGATTGGCTGCTGAAATGATGTCACTCTGCACTATAAAAAACGCTGCCGCCATTTTGCGCTCACTCTGCTGTGATTTCAGTTAGGGACAGGACGCTGTGTTCTAACTGAGGGCCAGTTGAGATAGCTAATTGCTTTATTTTCCTTTCCAAAGGCTAATTTAGCAAAACGCTGTGTGTTCTTCACTGTTCACCTTGCTCTTGCCTTGCAGTGCTGTTTTAACAGCGTTCTGCAAGGTCTCTGTGTGTGTGTGTGTGTGTGTGCAGCTCACTCTGTAGTCTGTGTGCAGCCATATACCCGGTTGTATTCAGCTCAGGGGGGTTCACACTGCCTCACACAGTTGTCCTTTCTTGCTCATAGTGCAGCCTGCTGCACATTTTTTCTCAAATTTCCTATTAGTGTTTTTCCACCCGTCTCCAGCTAAATTGTGGAAAAACACTACATAGGATAACCTAGAGGGTTTTTTTTGGGCCTTGCAGCGCCGTTTACGGCTGTCTGCACGGTCTCCGTGTGAGCCCAGCTCGCCCTGTAGTCTGTGTGCAGCCATAGCCGGTTGGATTCAGCTCAGGGTGCGTTACTGCCTCATACCTTGAAAAAAAATTTCATTTTTTTCAAATAGTGCAGCCAGTTTAAAATTTAAAAAAAAAAATTCCTATTAGTGTTTTTCCACCCGTCTCCAGCTAAATTGTGGAAAAACACTACATAGGATAACCTAGAGGGTGTTTATTGGGCCTTGCAGCGCCGTTTACGGCTGTCTGCACGGTCTCTGTGTGAGAGCAGGTCGCCCTGTAGTCTGTGTGCAGCCATAGCCGGTTGGATTCAGCTCAGGGTGCGTTACTGCCTCATACCTTGAAAAAAAAATTTCCTTTTTTTCAAATAGTGCAGCCTGTTTAAAATTTAAAAAAAAAATTCCCTATTAGTGTCTTTCCACCCGTCTCCAGCTAAATAGTGGAAAAACACTAAATAGGATAACCTAGAGGAGGTTTTTTGGGCCTTGCAGCGCCGTTTACGGCTGTCTGCACGGTCTCCGTGTGATTTAAACTAGCTCTGTAGCCCGATCTGCAAAAAAAAAAAAAAGTAAAGTTCACCAAACACAACTAAACACTTGTGTAGGCCACATTTGAAAAATAATAAAGTTTAGTCCACACTTTACAACATTAGTGTTTCTTACACCTGTTAGGAGGAGCATTTCAGGAATAAGCACACTAAGGCCTTAGTACTTTTCTGCTTATCTTTATCTGTCAACCAAGATGAAGAGGGCAGGGAGTAAGGCACGTGGGCGTGGGCGCGGAGCAGGGAGAGGAGCAGGGAGAGGACGTGGTGATTCTGTGCCTGCTGCGGGCGCCGGTGACTCGTCGTCACTCAGTTTCAGCAGGGAACAGTCCTTCATGCGCAGCTTTGTCGGAGAGCGCCGTGCACCGCTGCTGCTTGAAGACCAAATTGAAGCCGTTGTCGGGTGGATGGCAGCTAACGCCTCGGCATCGACTTCAGTTAGTGCCACATCCTCTCAGGCACAGACCACTGGAGAGCAGCCATCTGTCTCTTCACCACCTGCCAAATTGGCCAGGCAGTCAGAGAGCCCAGGACAGGAGCCGTCTCTACTTCTGTTCTCTGAATCTCTTGGCTTGGAAACAGGGGGCCAGCCAAGCAGCATTGAAGAAATGGAAGAAGAGGCAGTGTGCAGTGATGCCCAACAGCTTTGTCTCTCTGACTCTGAAGAGGCGGCTGGGCCAGTGCCTCCGGTGACCACAGCGCAGTACGCATCTGATGATGAAACTCAGGTGACGCTTTCTGGTGCGTACTGTGCTGCCGAGACTACCCAGGAGGAGCAGTTGGTGGCAGAGGGTAGTGGAGATGATGAGGTCGTTGACCCATCGTGGCGTGAGGAACAGGAAGGTGGTGGGAGCAGCTCTGAGGAAGAGATTCCCCTTACGGGCCAAAGAGGGAGAGGGAGGGGGAAGACTGCGGAGCCTGTAGCCTCCACTTTGGCACCTGTTAGGAGCCTGTCTCTTTCCAAAGCCAAAAAGGGCGCTCCCAAGACTTGCAGTGCCTGGTCCTTTTTTGACACAGTTGCAGATGACATTTGTTTTGTCAAATGCAAGCTGTGTCATCAGAAAGTAAAAAGAAGGAAAAATGACAGCAACCTCAATACCACAAATATGTGGAAACAAGTGCGGACCAGGCACGCGGTGGAGTTACAGAAACAGACTGAAGATGTAGGCCAACCAACAGCGGCAGCTACCACCTCTTCAGCTCGTGTTGCCTCTTCCTCCAGCTCACGCACAGCTGGTTTGGCTTCCTCCCAGGATCGCCATGGAAGAACCTCTGGCACTGTTGTCCAGAGACCTTGTGTAATTCCACCCACAGCACCACCTTCCCAGTCATCCTCACACTCCCAGTCTACTCTACAGCCATCAGTAGTACAGGCATGGGACAAAAGGCGGGCATTCTCGGCCAACCACCCCCGAGCACAGGCTCTGAATGCAGGCATTGCCAAACTGTTGTCCCTGGAAATGCTCTCGTTCAGGCTGGTGGAGACTGACAGCTTCCGTGACTTGATGGCATTGGCAGTCCCACAGTACAAGGTGCCCAGCCGCTTTTACTTCAGCAGGCACGCTGTCCCTGCCCTGCACAGGCATGTTGAGGGAAACATAAAACATGCGCTACTGAACGCCATCAGTAGCAAGGTCCACCTCACCACAGATGCGTGGACCAGTCAGCATGGACAGGGGCGATACGTTTCCCTCACTGCCCATTGGGTTAATGTTGTTGAGCCAGGTACAGATCGTGCGAGTGGTGCAGGACGTGTCCTGCCCACTCCAAGGATTGCAGGAATCCAGTCTGTACGCATTGACTCCTCCTCTTACACAAGTTCCTCAGAATCAACTCTGCAGGAGCCGTCACAGTCCACCTCCACATGGACCCGTGAACGTTTACCTATGACCGACATGAGCACAGCCGTGGCCAAACGTCAGCAGGCCGTCTTGAAACTAGTTTCATTGGGGAATCGAAGCCACACAGCGCAGGAGCTCTGGAATCCCATCAAGCAGGAGAGCGATGTGTGGTTACTGCCAGCGAATCTCCAGCCAGGCATGGTAGTGTGTGACAATGGCTGAAATCTGGTGGCAGCTTTGGCCCTTGGCAACCTCACTCACATCCCATGTCTGGCACATGTGCTCAATTTGGTTGTGCAGAGTTTTCTGAGGGACTATCCGGATCTTGATGCCCTGCTGCACAAGGTCCGCCTAGAGTGTGCTCACTTGCGGCGTTCCAGCTTGGCCAGATCTCGCATTGCTGCTCTGCAGCGCCGATTCCGCCTTCCGGAACACCGCATCATATGTGACCTACCTACCCGGTGGAATTCCACGTTACATATGTTGGAGCGGTTGTGTGAGCAGCAGCAAGCAGTTATGGAGTACCAGCTGCATCAGGCGCAAAGAAGTCGCAGTCAGCGCCGATCAGACTTCACAACCACAGAGTGGGCCACTATGAAGGACGTCTGCCAGGTTTTGCGTCCTTTTGATTATTCCACGCGGATGGCAAGTGCAGATGATGCACTAGTCAGCATGACTGTCCCCCTTATCTGCCTGCTTCAGCAAACTTTGCAAGGGTTAAGGGATGATGTTGTGGAAGAGGTGGAGGATGAGGAGTCACCTTTTCCATCAGCTTCTGGAGAGTCAGCGCCACGTGGTTCCTCACAAAGGGGTACGCAGGGGCCAATTTGTGAGGAGGATGAGGAGGAGTCAATGGAGGAGGAAGAGCTCCGTCCAGAGGAGGGAGCGACACAATTGTCCAGTGGTCAGTGTGTACAGCGAGGGTGGGGTGAAGACGAGCGGGCAGAGATCATGTCTCAAGCAGGGGACAGCGTTTCTGGGCCAGTTGGCACTCTGCAGCACATGGTGGATTTCATGCTGCAGTGCCTGAGAAACGACCGCCGCATCGACCACATTCTCAACATGCCTGATTATTGGGTGTTCACCCTCCTCGATCCTCGCTACCGGGACAACGTCCAAAACCTCATCCCAGCGTTGACCCGGGAGCGTAAATTGCGGGAGTACCACGACACACTGGTGAATTCCATCATCTTCTCCTGTCCCACTGAGAGGAGTGCTGCTAGTGCTTTACAAAGCAGCTCAGTGCGTCGAGGCAGTGGGGGAGGCTCTGCCCAAAGAGGGAGCAGAAGCAGTGCCTCTGCCCAAGGCAAGCCCAGTATGGCACAACTCTGGCACACTTTTGTGTGCCCGCCCCAAATGTCTACACCATCACCGGCGGCTCCAGTCAGCAGGAGGCAACGGTTCCGTCAGATGGTGACAGACTACATGGCTTGCCCTCTTACTGTACTCCCAGACGGCTCTTCCCCGTTCAAGTTTTGGGTCTCTAAGCTGGATACATGGCCAGAGCTAAGCCAGTATGCATTGGAGGTGCTGGCTTGCCCTGCGGCTAGTGTCTTATTGGAACGTGTCTTTAGTGCCGCAGGTGGTGTACTAACAGACCGTCGCATGCGACTGTCCTCCGATAACGTTGACCGGCTTACTTTCCTGAAAATGAACCAGGCCTGGATCTCGCAGGAATTTGCCACTCCTCTGCCTGATTAAGTAATTGGGTGTCATCCAGGTCTCCTGCTGTGTTCATCTTTCTACCACCTGAACTGCTATTCCTGGGCTCCAACACCGCCAGTTGCGGCTCAGAAGTGCAGGCTGCACAGTAAAAACATACGACCCAGTGTTATTGGGTTTCAGTAACGTCAGCTGATCCCCAGCTGTGTAGCCGGCAATGTGTCCTGCGACCGCCACGCTGGCACAACAACCTAAATGTAAGGGAACCTGTCCCCCCCCCCCCCCGTCGTTTGTTACTGAAAGAGCCATCTTGTGCAGCAGTAATGCTGCACAAGGAAAAGGTAGCTCTTTTGGTTTAGCTCCTTGCACACGCAGAACTTAACACTTATAAAATGTGTTCACTGATACCGTTATACCGTCCCGGAGCTGGGACTTTCCTTCGTAATGTGAGGCAGCACAGCCGTCATTCCTACCCCCTTGGTGCCATGCGCTGCCTCCTCAGCGTTGTTTTAAGCTGTCACGGAGCCTGCGCTGTTCTGTTATCCCTTGGGCATGCCCTATTTGCGCTGCCTGTCTTCTGACATAATTTGGTGTCAGGCTGGCTGCGCCTGTGCGGCCGCGCTGCCCGAGATCCCGCCTCGCAGTGTCTTCTGATTGAGTCACACTGCGGGCCTGGGATCCATGGGCATGCGCAGTGCATATTTTCCCCTCGGGCTCTCGCTCATTTCCCTCCGCCTTCTTTAGACTGTGCGCCGTCAGCTGATCCCTAATAGCATGCCACGGCCGTGACACCGCACAGTCTGAAGAAGAGGGAAGGAGGGGAGTGAGAGTCGAGTATATGCACTGTGCATGCCCATGGATCCAAGGCCCGCAGTGGGATTACGTTAGACGAGACTGCGAGGTGGGATCTGGAGCAGCGTGGACGCACAGGCACTGACAGCCTGACACCAAATTATGTCAGAAGACAGGCAGCGCTAATTGGGCATGGCCAAGGGCTAACAGAACAGCGCAGGCTCCGTGACAGCTTAAAACAACGCTGTGGAGGCAGCGCACGGCACCAAGGGGATAGGAATGACAGCTGTGCTGTGTCCCATTACGAAGGAAATTCGCACCTCCGGGACAGTTGAACGGTATAAGGGGACACATTTTTAGTGTTTACTTCAGTGTTTGCAAGGAGCATAATTAAAAGAGCAACCTTTTCCTTTTGCATCCTTAGTGCTGCACAAGATGGCTCTTTCAGCTATAAACGTCTTGGGGGGGGTTAAAGGTTCCCTTTCAACTTGCTCCAATCAGGCTTCGGCCTACACTCTGTTCCTCTGCTCCTCCTGCTGACCCTGGGCTCTAACACCGCCAGTTGGTGCCTGGAAGTGCTGTGTGCACAGTTAACAGTCGCTCCTCTGTTATTGGGGTTCAGTAACGTCAGCTGATCCCCAGCTGTGTGTGCGGCAATACCTCCAATCTGCTCCTCCTGCTGTCCCTGGGCTCTAACACCGCCAGTTGGTGCCTGGAAGTGCTGTGTGCACAGTTAACAGTCGCTCCTCTGTTATTGGGGTTCAGTAACGTCAGCTGATCCCCAGCTGTGTGTGCGGCAATACCTCCAATCTGCTCCTCCTGCTGTCCCTTGGCTCTAACACTGCCAGTTGGTGCCTGGAAGTGCTGTGTGCACAGTTAACAGTCGCTCCTCTGTTATTGGGGTTCAGTAACGTCAGCTGATCCCCAGCTGTGTGTGCGGCAATACCTCCAATCTGCTCCTCCTGCTGTCCCTGGGCTCTAACACCGCCAGTTGGTGCCTGGAAGTGCTGTCTGCACAGTCAACAGTCGCTCCTCTGTTATTGGGGTTCAGTAACGTCAGCTGATCCCCAGCTGTGTATCCGGCAACGTGTCATGCGACCGCCACGCTGGCACAACTAAAATGTAAGGGGACCTGTCCCCCCCCCCCCTAGGCGTTTGTTACTGAAAGAGCCACCATGTGCAGCACTAATACTGCACAAGGGAAAGGTCGCTCTTGAAATTATGCTCCTTGCAAACGCTGAACTACACACTCATGTAATGTGTCCCCTCACACCGTCCAACCGTCCCGGAGGTGGGACTTTCCTTTGTAATGTGACGCAGCACAACCGTCATTGCTACCCCCTTGCCACCGTGCGCTGGCACCTTAGCGTTGTTTGATTCCGTCATGGACCCTGCGCTGTTATGTTATCCCTTGGCCATGCACAGTTTGCGCTGCCCGTCCTCTGACATCATTTGTTGTCGTCCTGGCTGCGCCTGTGCGTCCACGCTGCCCGAAATCCCACCTCGCAGTGTCGTCTAATGTGATCCCACAGTGTGCCTGGTATCCATGGCCATGCGCAGTGCATATACTAGCCTCTCACTCCCCTTCTTCACGCTTCTTCAGACTAGGCGGCGTCAGCTGATCCCTAATAGCATGCCACGGCCGTGACGCCGCACAGTCTGAAGAAGCAGGAAGGAGGTGAGTGAGAGGCGATGATATGCACTGCGCATGCCCATGGATCCCTGGCCCGCAGTGGGACTACATTAGATGACACTGCAAGGTTGGATCTCGGGCAGCTTGGACGCACAGGCACTGCCAGCCTGACACCTACATGATGTCAGAAGACGGGCACCGCTAATTGTGCATGGCCAAGGGATAACATTACAGCGCGGGCTCCGTGACAGAACCAAACAACGTTGAGGAGGTGGCGCACGGCACCAAGGGGGTTGGAATGACGGCTTTGCTGTGTCACATTACAAAGGAAAGTCCCACTTCCGGGACAGTTTGACAGTGTGAGGGGACACATTATATGAGTGTGTACTTCAGCGTTTGCAAGGAGCATAATTTTCAGAGCCACCATTTTCCATGTGCAGTATTACTGCTGTACAAGATGGCTCTTTCAGCAACAAATGCCTGGGAGGGGGGGGGGGGGGGGTTAAAGGTTCCCTTTCAACTTGCTCCACTGCAGTCTTCGGCCTACACTCTGCTCCTCTTTGATTCCCTGGGTTTCAACACTGTCAGTTGCCACCTGGAAGTGTTGTCTACACAGAAAAAACACTAGGTGATGTGTCAGTGGGGTTCAGCACCGCCAGCTGTTCCCCTGCTGTGTAGTCGGCAACGTGTCCAGCACAAGCCACGCTGGCACAACAGAACAAAAGCTGCCACCAGTGCAGGCTTCGGCCTACACTCTGCTCCTCTCCTCCTCCTGCTGACCCTGGGCTTAAACACCGCTAGTTTTTGCCCGGAAGTGCTAGCTGCACAGAGAAAAACACCAGCCAATGTGTTAGTGGGGTTCAGCACCGCTAGCTGTTCCCCAGCTGTGTAGCCGGCAACGTGACCTGCAAACGCCACGCAGGCACAACAGAACAAAAGCTGCCACCAGTGCAGGCTTCGGCCTACACTCTGCTCCTCTCCTCCTCCTGCTGACCCTGGGCTCATAACACCGCCAGTTTTAGCCTGGAAGTGCTAGCTGCACAGAGAAAAACACCAGCCAATGTGTCAGTGGGGTTCAGCACCGCCAGCTGTTCCCCTGCTGTGTAGTCGGCAATGTGTCCAGCACAAGCCACGCTGGCACAACAGAACAAAAGCTGCCACCAGTGCAGGCTTCGGCCTACACTCTGCTCCTCTCCTCCTCCTGCTGACCCTGGGCTCATAACACCGCCAGTTTTAGCCTGGAAGTGCTAGCTGCACAGAGAAAAACACCAGCCAATGTGTCAGTGGGGTTCAGCACCGCCAGCTGTTCCCCTGCTGTGTAGTCGGCAACGTGTCCAGCACAAGCCACGCTGGCACAACAGAACAAAAGCTGCCACCAGTGCAGGCTTCGGCCTACACTCTGCTCCTCTCCTCCTCCTGCTGACCCTGGGCTTAAACACCGCTATTTTTTGCCCGGAAGTGCTAGCTGCACAGAGAAAAACACCAGCCAATGTGTTAGTGGGGTTCAGCACCGCCAGCTGTTCCCCAGCTGTGTAGCCGGCAACGTGACCTGCAAACGCCACGCAGGCACAACAGAGCAAAAGCTGCCACCAGTGCAGGCTTCGGCCTACACTCTGCTCCTCTCCTCCTCCTGCTGACCCTGGGCTCATAACACCGCCAGTTTTAGCCTGGAAGTGCTAGCTGCACAGAGAAAAACACCAGCCAATGTGTCAGTGGGGTTCAGCACCGCCAGCTGTTCCCCTGCTGTGTAGTCGGCAACGTGTCCAGCACAAGCCACGCTGGCACAACAGAACAAAAGCTGCCACCAGTGCAGGCTTCGGCCTACACTCTGCTCCTCTCCTCCTCCTGCTGACCCTGGGCTTAAACACCGCTAGTTTTTGCCCGGAAGTGCTAGCTGCACAGAGAAAAACACCAGCCAATGTGTTAGTGGGGTTCAGCATTGCCAGCTGTTCCCCTGCTGTGTAGCCGGCAACGTGACCTGCAAACGCCACGCAGGCACATGAACTGAAATTAAAGGGAACCTGGCCCCACCCCCCCAGGTGTTTCTATGTATAACAGCCACCTAGTACAGCAGTACTGCTGCATTTGTACAAGGTGGCTGATTTTTTATCCTTGCCCACGTAGAATTAAACACGTAAAATATGTGTCTCATTACAGACCATTACAATGTCCCTGAGGTGTGACTTTCCTTTTTAATGACACGCACCACCCCCCTTGGTAGCGCTGCCCGTCTTCTGACATCATTGGTTGGCTGCCTGTGCCTGTGCGTCCGCCCTGCCCGACACAACCCCCCTCGTTTCATATATTTTGGCTGCGAGGGTGTGATTGATGGGCATGTGCAGTGCATATGTTCGCCTGTCTTAACTCATCTCCTCCCGCCTTCTTCAGACTGTGCGGCCTCCTGGCCGTGGTAGGCAATAAGGGATCAGCTGAGGCCGCCCAGTCTGAAGCAGGTGTAAGGACATGTGTGAGCGGCAAACATATTTACTGCACAAGGCCACGAATCCCAGCCACGCAGTGTGATTTTTTGAAAACACACTGCGGGCCTGGGATTCATATCCATTGCTAACCGCAACAGCCAACATGAAATGAGGTGAGAAGACAGGCAGCGCTCACAGCGCATGGCCAAGGGATCACAATAGCGCAGACTCCTGTACAGCTAATAACAACGCTCAGGAATCTGCGCCCAGCACCTAGGTGTAAATTTTGACACCTGTGCTGCGTCTCCTTAAAAAGACAAGTCACGCCTCCACTACTGTTAGACAGTATAATGGGCTAAATAGTGTACGTGTTTTATTCAGCGTGTGCAAGGAGCAAACTAAATAGAGCAACCTTTTACTTGTGCAGCATTGATGCTGCACAAGGTGTGGCTCTTGTACCTTGCAACACCTGAGGGGGGGTTAAAGGTTACCTTTGAAATTGGTTCAACTAGGCTTCGGCCTACACTCTGCTCCTCTCCTCCTCCTGCTGACCCTGGGCTCTAACACCGCTAGTTTTTGCCCGGAAATGCGAGCTTCACAGAGAAAAACAACAGCCAATGTGTTAGTGGGGTTCAGCACCGCCAGCTGTTCCCCTGCTGTGTAGCCGGCATCGTGTCCAGCACAAGCCACGCTGGCACAACCGACCAAAAGCTGCCACCAGTGCAGGCTTCGGCCTACACTTTGCTCCTCTCCTCCTCCTGCTGACCCTGGGCTCTAACACCGCTAGTTTTTGCCCGGAAATGCGAGCTTCACAGAGAAAAACAACAGCCAATGTGTTAGTGGGGTTCAGCACCGCCAGCTGTTCCCCTGCTGTGTAGCCGGCATCGTGTCCAGCACAAGCCACGCTGGCACAACCGACCAAAAGCTGCCACCAGTGCAGGCTTCGGCCTACACTTTGCTCCTCTCCTCCTCCTGCTGACCCTGGGCTCTAACACCGCCAGTTTTTGCCCGGACATGCGAGCTGCACAGAGAAAAACACCAGTCAATGTGTCAGTGGGGTTCAGCAACTCCAGCTGTTCCCCTGCTGTGTAGCTGGCAACGTGTCCTGCAAACGCCACGCAGGCACATGAACTGAAATTGAAGGAAGCCTGCCCCCCACCCCCAGGTGTTTCTATGTATAACAGCCACCTTGTACAGCAGTACTGCTGCATTTGTACAAGGTGGCTGACTTTTTCTCCTTGCCCACGTTTAATTAAACACGTACTAAATGTGTCTCATTGAGACCATTCCACTGTCCCTGAGGTGTGACTTTCCTTTCTAATGATACGCAGCACCACCCTTGTTAGCGCTGCCCGTCTTTTGACATCATTGGTTAGCTGGCTGCGCCTGTGCGTCTGCCCTGCTCGAAACAACGCCCCTCGGTGTCTTATTTTTTTGGACAGCGAGGGTGTGATTGATGGGCATGTGCAGTGCATATGTTTGCCTGTGTTCACTCATCTCCTTCCACCTTCTTCAGACTGGGTGGCCTCATGGCCGCGGCATGCGATAAGGGATCAGATGAGGCCGCCCAGTCTGAAGCAGGTGTAAGGACATGTGTGAGCGGCAAACATATTTACTGCACAAGGCCACGAATCCCAGCCACGCAGTGTGATTTTTTGAAAACACACTGTGGGTCTGGGATTCATGTCCATCGCTAACCGCAACGGCCGACATGAAATGAGGTCAGAAGACAGGAAGCGCTCACAGCGCATGGCCAAGGGATAACAAGAGCGCAGACTCCTGTACAGCAAATAACAACGCTCAGGAAGCTGCGCCCATGCACCAAGGTGTTATTTTCGACACCTGGGCTGCTTTTCTTTAAAAAGACAAGTCACGCCTCCACTACTGTTTTACAGTAGAATGGGCTAAATAGTGTACGTGTTTTATTCAGCGTGTGCAAGGAGCAAAATTAATAGAGCAACCTTTTGCTTGTGCAGCATTAATGCTGCACGAGGTGTGGCTCTTGTACCTTGCAACACCTGAGGGGGGTTAAAGGTTACCTTTTAAATTGGTTCAACTAGGCTTCGGCCTACACTCTGCTCCTCTCCTCCTCCTGCTGACCCTGGGCTATAACACCGCCAGTTGTAGCCTGGAAGTGCTAGGTGCACAGAGAAAAACACCCGCCAATGTGTAAGTGGGGTTCAGCACCGCCAGCTGTTCCCCTGCTGTGTAGCCGGCATCGTGTCCAGCACAAGCCACGCTGGCACAACTGACCAAAAGCTGCCACCAGTGCAGGCTTCGGCCTACACTCTGCTCCTCTCCTCCTCCTGCTGACCCTGGGCTCTAACAACGCTAGTTTTTGCCCGGAATTGCTAGCTGCACAGAGAAAAACACCAGCCAATGTGTTAGTGGGGTTCAGCACCGCCAGCTGTTCCCCTGCTGTGTAGCCGGCAACGTGACCTGCAAACGCCACGCAGGCACATGAACTGAAATTGAAGTGAGCCTGCCCCCCACCCCCAGGTGTTTCTATGTATAACAGCCACCTTGTACAGCAGTACTGCTGCATTTGTACAAGTTGGCTGACTTTTTCTCCTTGCCCACGTGGAACTCAACACGTACAAAATGTGTCTCATTAGAGACCATTACAATGTCCCTGAGGTGTGACTTTCCTTTTTAATGACACGCAGCACCCCCATTGTTAGCGCTGCCCGTCTTCAGACATCATTGGTTGGCTGGCTGTGCCTGTGCGTCCGCCCTGCCTGACACTACGCCCCTCGTTGTCTCATATATTTTGACTGCGAGGGTGTGATTGATGGGCACGAGCAGTGCATATGTTCGCCTGTCTTCACTCCCCTCCTTCCGCCTTCTTCAGACTGTGCTGCCTCATGGCCGTGGCAGGCAATAAGGGATCAGCTGAGGCCGCCCAGTCTGAAGCAGGTGTAAGGACATGTGTGAGCGGCGAACATATTTACTGCACAAGGCCACGAATCCCAGCACTGCAGTGTGACTTTATGGAAAGGCACTGTGGGTCTGGGATTTATGGCCATCGTTAACTGCACCGGCCAACATGAAATGAGGTCATAAGACGGCCTGCACTAACAGGGTATTGCCAAGGGATAACACAAGAGCGCACTCTCCTGTACTGCAAATAACAACGGTAAGGAGTCTGCGCCCAGCACCTAGGTGTAAATTTTGACACCTGTGCTGAGTCTTCTTCAAAAGAAAAGTCACGCCTCCACTACTGTTTGACAGTATAATGGGCTAAATAGTGTACGTGTTTTATTCAGCGTGTTCAAGGAGCAAAATTAAGAGAGGAACCTTTGACTTGTGCAGCATTAATGCTGTTCAAGGTGTTGCTCTTGTACCTTGCAACACCTGAGGGGGGGGGTTAAAGGTTACCTTTGAAATTGGTTCAACTAGGCTTCGGCCTACACTCTGCTCCTCTCCTCCTCCTGCTGACCCTGGGCTCTAACACCGCTAGTTTTTGCCATGAAGTGCTAGCTGCACAGAGAAAAACACCAGCCAATGTGTTAGTGGGGTTCAGCACCGCCAGCTGTTCCCCTGCTGTGTAGCCGGCATCGTGTCCAGCACAAGCCGCGCTGGCACAACAGAACAAAAGCTGCCACCAGTGCAGGCTTCGGCCTACACTCTGCTCCTCTCCTCCTCCTGCTGACCCTGGGCTTAAACACCGCTAGTTTTTGCCCGGAAGTGCTAGCTGCACAGAGAAAAACACCAGCCAATGTGTTAGTGGGGTTCAGCACCGCCAGCTGTTCCCCTGCTGTGTAGCTTGCAACGTGACCTGCAAACGCCACGCAGGCACATGAACTGAAATTGAAGGGAGCTTGCCCCCCACCCCCAGGTGTTTCTATGTATAATAGCCACCTTGTACAGCAGTACTGCTGCATTTGTACAAGGTGGCTGACTTTTTCTCCTTGCCCACGTGGAACTCAACACGTACAAAATGTGTCTCATTGAGACCATTCAACTGTCCCTGAGGTGTGACTTTCCTTTCTAATGATACGCAGCACCACCCTTGGTAGCGCTGCCCGTCTTCTGACATCATTGGTTGGCTGCCTGTGCCTGTGCGTCCGTCCTGCCCAACACAACGCCCCTCGTTGTCTCATATATTTTGGCTGTGAGGGTGTTATTGATGGGCATGTGCAGTGCATATGTTCGCATGTCTTAACTCATCTCCTTCCGCCTTCTTCAGACTGTGCGGCTTCATGGCCGCGGCATGCGATAAGGGATCAGATGAGGCCGCCCAGTCTGAAGCAGGTGTAAGGACATGTGTGAGCGGCAAACATATTAACTGCACAAGGGCACGAATCCCAGCCACGCAGTGTGATTTTTTCCAAACACACTGTGGGTCTGGGATTCATGTCCACCGCTAACCGCATCGGCCAACATGAAATGAGGTCAGAAGACAGGAAGCGCTCACAGCGCATGGCCAAGGGATAACAAGAGCGCAGACTCCTGTACAGCAAATAACAATGCTCAGGAAGCTGCGCCCATGCACCAAGGTGTTATTTTCGACACCTGGGCTGCTTTTCTTTAAAAAGACAAGTCACGCCTCCACTACTGTTTTACAGTAGAATGGGCTAAATAGTGTACGTGTTTTATTCAGCGTGTGCAAGGAGCAAAATTAATAGAGCAACCTTTTACTTGTGCAGCATTAATGCTGCACGAGGTGTGGCTCTTGTACCTTGCAACACCTGAGGGGGGTTAAAGGTTACCTTTTAAATTGGTTCAACTAGGCTTCGGCCTACACTCTGCTCCTCTCCTCCTCCTGCTGACCCTGGGCTCTAACACCGCCAGTTTTTGCCCGGACGTGCTAGCTGCACAG
The DNA here is from genome assembly GCF_032444005.1 of Ranitomeya imitator. Taxonomy (NCBI): domain Eukaryota; kingdom Metazoa; phylum Chordata; class Amphibia; order Anura; family Dendrobatidae; genus Ranitomeya; species Ranitomeya imitator. The sequence goes on from NC_091285.1 coordinate 630,287,370, forward strand.
AGAAAAACACCAGCCAATGTGTTAGTGGGGTTCAGCACCGCCAGCTGTTCCCCAGCTGTGTAGCCGGCAACGTGACCTGCAAACGCCACGCAGGCACAACAGAACAAAAGCTGCCACCAGTGCAGGCTTCGACCTACACTCTGCTCCTCTCCTCCTCCTGCTGACCCTGGGCTCATAACACCACCAGTTTTAGCCTGGAAGTGCTAGCTGCACAGAGAAAAACACCAGCCAATGTGTCAGTGGGGTTCAGCACCGCCAGCTGTTCCCCAGCTGTGTAGCCGGCAACGTGCCCTGCAAACGCCATGCAGGCACATGAACTGAAATTGAAGGGATCCTGCCCCCCACCCCCAGGTGTTTCTATGTATAACAGCCACCTTGTTCAGCAGTACTGCTGCATTTGTACAAGGTGGCTGACTTTTTCTCCTTGCCCACGTGGAACTCAACACGTACAAAATGTGTCTCATTGAGACCATTCAACTGTCCCTGAGGTGTGACTTTCCTTTCTAATGATACGCAGCACCCCCCTTGGTAGCGCTTCCCGTCTTTTGACATCATGGTTAGCTGGCTGCGCCTGTGCATCCGCCCTGCGTGAAACAATGCCCCTCGTTGTCTTATTTATTTTGTCAGCGAGGGTGTGGTTTATGGGCACGAGCAGTGCATATGTTCGCCTGTCGTCACTCATCTCCTTCCGCCTTCTTCAGACTGTGCGGCCTCATGGCCGCGGCATGCGAAAAGGGATCAGCAGAGGCCGCCCAGTCTGAAGCAGGTGTAAGGACGTGTGTGAGCGTCGAAAATATTTACTGCTCAAGGCCACGAATCCCAGCACCGCAGTGTGACTTTATGAAAAGGCACTGTGGGTCTGGGATTTATGGCCATCGTTAACCGCAGCGGCCAACATGAAATGAGGTCATAAGACGGGCAGCGCTAACAGGGCATTGCCAAGGGATAACACAAGAGCGCAGACTCCTGTCCAGCAAAAAACAACGCTCAGGAAGCTGCGCCAAGCACAAAGGCGTTATTTGGGACACCTATGCTGCGTCTCCTTAAAAATACAAGTCACGCCTCAACTACAGTTTGACTGTAGAATGGGCTAAATTGTGTACGTGTTGCATTCAGCGTGTGCAAGTAGAAAAATTAATAGAGCAACCTTTTACTTGTGCAACATTAATGCTGCACAAGGTGTGGCTCTTGTACTTTGTAACACCTGAGGGGGGGTTAAAGGTTACCTTTGAAATTGGTTCAACTAGGCTTCGGCCTACACTCTGCTCCTCTCCTCCTCCTGCTGCCCCTGGGCTATAACACCGCTAGTTTTTGGCCGGAAGTGCTAGCTGCACAGAGAAAACACCAGCCAATGTGTTAGTGTCTGCTCCCCCTGCTTACCCTTTGCTCCAACACCGCTAGTTGGGGCTGTAGGAAGACAATCTTTGATAGGCAACGCATCCGGGTTCCAGCACCGCCAGCTGGTTCTCGGCAGTGCTTTTGTCACAGGTACTCCCTCGTGCCAAACCTGGTTTCAGCACCGTCAGCTGTTTCCGGCTTGTGTCAAGCTCACTGAGACGCCTATGCTTGCCCCGTCGTGGTGCGGTCGGGTTAGCCAACTCCAGGGTGCCTCCAGTTTAGGAGCTTCCTATGTGGGCTGCGTGAACTGGTAGTCAAGGCTGGTTCTGTAGTGCCAGTAGGCCCAGCTCCCCCTGTAGGACTGTTGGGGTTCGGTAACTGCGGCTGCCTCGCGGCCTAGCTGTTCTCTCCTCTCCTGTGGGCCTTGGGGTCCACCACCTGGTTCCAGCACCGTCAGCTGGTTCCGGGCCGAGCCTTTGGCTTAGGTGCCTCCTCCTGTTTCCGGGTTGTGTCAAGCTCACTGAGACGCCTATGCTTGCCCCGTCGTGGTGCGGTCGGGTTAGCCAACTCCAGGGTGCCTCCAGTTTAGGAGCTTCCTATGTGGGCTGCGTGAACTGGTAGTCAAGGCTGGTTCTGTAGTGCCAGTAGGCCCAGCTCCCCCTGTAGGACTGTTGGGGTTCGGTAACTGCGGCTGCCTCGCGGCCTAGCTGTTCTCTCCTCTCCTGTGGGCCTTGGGGTCCACCACCTGGTTCCAGCACCGTCAGCTGGTTCCGGGCCGAGCCTTTGGCTTAGGTGCCTCCTCCTGGGTATCCGAGTTCCGCCAACGTCAGGCGGTCCTTGGTAGTGCTTTTAAGCGCGGGCACCTACAGCTTAGTAACCGGGTTCCAGCACCGTCAGCTGGTCCTCGGTCGTGCCATTGGCTCTTGCACACTGGGGCAACGCATCTGGGTTCCAGCACCGCCAGCTGGTTCTCGGCAGTGTTTTTGTCACAGGTACTCCCTCATGCCAAACCTGGTTTCAGCACCGTCAGCTGTTTCCGGCTTGTGTCAAGCTCACTGAGACACCTATGCTTGCCCCGTCGTGGTGCGGTCGGGTTAGCCAACTCCAGAGTGCCTCCAGTTTAGGAGCTTCCTATGTGGGCTGCGTGAACTGGTAGTCAAGGCTGGTTCTGTAGTGCCAGTAGGCCCAGCTCCCCCTGTAGGACTGTTGGGGTTCGGTAACTGCGGCTGCCTCGCGGCCTAGCTGTTCTCTCCTCTCCTGTGGGCCTTGGGGTCCACCACCTGGTTCCAGCACCGTCAGCTGGTTCCGGGCCGAGCCTTTGGCTTAGGTGCCTCCTCCTGGGTATCCGAGTTCCGCCAACGTCAGGCGGTCCTTGGTAGTGCTTTTAAGCGCGGGCACCTACAGCTTAGTAACCGGGTTCCAGCACCGTCAGCTGGTCCTCGGTCGTGCCATTGGCTCTTGCACACTGGGGCAACGCATCTGGGTTCCAGCACCGCCAGCTGGTTCTCGGCAGTGTTTTTGTCACAGGTACTCCCTCGTGCCAAACCTGGTTTCAGCACCGTCAGCTGTTTCCGGCTTGTGTCAAGCTCACTGAGACGCCTATGCTTGCCCCGTCGTGGTGCGGTCGGGTTAGCCAACTCCAGGGTGCCTCCAGTTTAGGAGCTTCCTATGTGGGCTGCGTGAACTGGTAGTCAAGGCTGGTTCTGTAGTGCCAGTAGGCCCAGCTCCCCCTGTAGGACTGTTGGGGTTCGGTAACTGCGGCTGCCTCGCGGCCTAGCTGTTCTCTCCTCTCCTGTGGGCCTTGGGGTCCACCACCTGGTTCCAGCACCGTCAGCTGGTTCCGGGCCGAGCCTTTGGCTTAGGTGCCTCCTCCTGGGTATCCGAGTTCCGCCAACGTCAGGCGGTCCTTGGTAGTGCTTTTAAGCGCGGGCACCTACAGCTTAGTAACCGGGTTCCAGCACCGTCAGCTGGTCCTCGGTCGTGCCATTGGCTCTTGCACACTGGGGCAACGCATCTGGGTTCCAGCACCGCCAGCTGGTTCTCGGCAGTGTTTTTGTCACAGGTACTCCCTCGTGCCAAACCTGGTTTCAGCACCGTCAGCTGTTTCCAGCTTGTGTCAAGCTCACTGAGACGCCTATGCTTGCCCCGTCGTGGTGCGGTCGGGTTAGCCAACTCCAGGGTGCCTCCAGTTTAGGAGCTTCCTATGTGGGCTGCGTGAACTGGTAGTCAAGGCTGGTTCTGTAGTGCCAGTAGGCCCAGCTCCCCCTGTAGGACTGTTGGGGTTCGGTAACTGCGGCTGCCTCGCGGCCTAGCTGTTCTCTCCTCTCCTGTGGGCCTTGGGGTCCACCACCTGGTTCCAGCACCGTCAGCTGGTTCCGGGCCGAGCCTTTGGCTTAGGTGCCTCCTCCTGGGTATCCGAGTTCCGCCAATGTCAGGCGGTCCTTGGTAGTGCTTTTAAGCGCGGGCATCTACAGCTTAGTAACCGGGTTCCAGCACTGTCAGCTGGTCCTCGGTCGTGCCATTGGCTCTTGCACACTGGGGCAACGCATCTGGGTTCCAGCACCGCCAGCTGGTTCTCGGCAGTGTTTTTGTCACAGGTACTCCCTCGTGCCAAACCTGGTTTCAGCACCGTCAGCTGTTTCCGGGTTGTGTCAAGCTCACTGAGACGCCTATGCTTGCCCCGTCGTGGTGCGGTCGGGTTAGCCAACTCCAGGGTGCCTCCAGTTTAGGAGCTTCCTATGTGGGCTGCGTGAACTGGTAGTCAAGGCTGGTTCTGTAGTGCCAGTAGGCCCAGCTCCCCCTGTAGGACTGTTGGGGTTCGGTAACTGCGGCTGCCTCGCGGCCTAGCTGTTCTCTCCTCTCCTGTGGGCCTTCGGGTCCACCACCTGGTTCCAGCACCGTCAGCTGGTTCCGGGCCGAGCCTTTGGCTTAGGTGCCTCCTTCTGGGTATCCAAGTTCCACCAACGTCAGGTGGTCCTTGGTAGTGCTTTCAGGCACGGGTACCTCCTGCTTAGTAACCGGGTTCCAGTAACATCAGCTGGTCCTCAGTAGTTCCATTGGCTCTTGGACCTTCGGCTACCCATCCGGGTTCCAGTACCGTCAGCTGGTTCTCGGCAGTGTCTTTTGCTCTTGTACCTTCTGCTCCCCATCCTGGTTCCAGTACCGTCAGCTGGCTCCGGGCAGAGCCTTTGGCTTAGGTGCCTCCTTCTGGGTATCCGAGTTCCGCCAACATCAGGCGGTCCTTGGTAGTGCTTTTTAGCACGGGTACCTCCTGCTTAATAACCGGGTTCCAGTAACGTCAGCTGGTCCTTGGTAGTTCCATAGGCTCTTGAACCTTCGGGTAGCCATCCGAGTTCCAGTTCCATCATCAGGTTCTTGGCATTTTCTCAGCCTTCTTGTACCTTCTGCTACATTTCCAAGTTGAAGACCCTAAAGTCGACGACCCGGAAGACCACCCCGATGACGACGACGACAACCCGGAAGACCACCCCGATGACGACGACGACGACGACGGCGGAGACGACGACGGCGGAGATGACGACACTGGAGACGACGACATGGAAGACCGAGAAGCAGAAGAACAAGAGGCTGCAGAACAAAGAGCAGAAGAACATTAAGCATAACACTTAATATCAGAGCAAAAGATATTATCTAAATTATATGCAGAAGAAGACTAAGCAGTGTATGGGGGTGAGTCCGTTCCTCCTCGTGGTGCCCCTGGATAAAGCCTGATGCTGCAGGCCAAACTGAACGCGGACAAATGTAACTTTTGTGACTGGCAGAACGGAAGGTGTAATCTTCCAACTTTTATAGATAACATAATGCCTGTCACAAATGAGAATATGATGAAGAAGTAGAATAGGAAGAATAATACAGTTGAATAAAATGAATATGTAGAATAGGAAGAATAATAATAGTTGAATAAAATGAATATGAAGAATGTAATAAAAAAAAAAAAAAAGGTAAAGGATGAAGAAGAGGATGAATAAGGTGAAGAAGAAGTTGAAGTCAAAGATGCTGATGATGCTGAAGATGAAAGTGTGGGAAAAGTAAAAAAAAAAAAGAAGGGGAAGGGCGTGGAATAGTGAAACATCAATATCTGACAAAAAAAAAAAAATATTTACATAGTCAATATCTTTGTCACTCCGAACGTCTTTAAAAAAAACAAAAAACATGCTATTCTATTTGATTGGGCTAAACCTCTATGACTTTAATGTCTCCGCCACCTCCCCAAATACATCCTGCATTATTCTTAGTTGTTTTCCTTCATGTAGAATGAACCTACAAGGAAAGAAAGGGTTTATTTTAATTCCGATATTTTGGTCCCATTGACTTGCATTGGGATCGGGTATCGGTATCGGCGATATCCGATATTTTTTGAATATCGGCCGATCCTATCCGATACCGATACTTTCCGATATCGGAAGGTATCGCTCAACACTAGCAGTAACTATTCTGCTCTAATTATCGTATGTGCACTCACAGAGGAGGAACTTCGTTATGGTTCTGTGCCTATATCTCATGTACCTGCAATTTAAACCTATAGACAGTGTTGCTATACTCCCCCATGTACATATTTGTAGTAATTATTCCCTTCTAATTATCGTATGTACATCTAGTTGATTATTGTATATTTAATCACTACTATCGGGATATATCGTGAGGTACTATATTATATATTTCCATCTTCATACTTATCCAGTACCTCCTTATGTATATGTATGCACTTTTGCTATGCACGTACAGCATATATACATTTACTGGATTACCACACATATCTTTATCAGCATTATTGGTATATTTTGCCAACTACTATACATTTTCCATTTTCTGATTATATTTTTCGGAACCCCCTGATATATTATTATGCATTCTTGCTATTGCAGGTAGTCTAATTCTTTATTTTTTATTTTTTATTGTATTCATTTTTTATTATTTATTTTTTCATATTTTCTGCTCATCCTGAACCCCCTGATGCATCTTCATGCACCTCTATTCTTGCTACTTTATATTTATTGTATAATTGATATATGATTCGTTATATACGTTCACTATTATCTTAAACCTTATCTATATTATTATTTTTTCGGTCATGATCTTCACTGTTTCTTTCCTTTTGAGCTTAATGCTCATCCGGCACTTCCTGATGCACCTACACACACATAACGCTCTGCTAGCGCTATTATACGTTTTCATATTTTTAGTTCAGGTCCTTTTTAGCATTCTACTATCAATCTAAGTTGCCACTTATATATGGAATATGGTCAGAGATTACCACTATTTCGTTAGCTTCTCTCTCCTCTTTACCACAATCCTATGGTAAGTTACGCCCCTCTGGGTGAGTCAGCTCAGGCTCCCTCCCCCGTCACTCACATCGCATGCCGGAGTTGTGCGCATGTGTCTTCGGCGGTCCGCCTGTCCCTGCTCCTAGCGTCACTGTGGCCTTGGCAACGCCAGGTACTCTGCTCCTGACGTCGTGGGTGGGGACTTCCGGATCTGACTGTCGGCGCCTGCGCCGCCCATTACAATGGCGTCCGTTGTCAGTGCTCTATATAAACCCCTTGTATTTAACATCTGCCACCCCCTGACGAAGGATTGTATATCCGAAACGCGCGTCGGGGTGCGCTCTGGTTGGATCTTGCGTAGCCATTTAAGGTACAGGTACTCTCCACTTGTGTTCTATGGTTTACTTTTTGCGGCTTTGCACAGGGCCCTTTTGTATATTGCTCATTTGCACTACTGCACACTATTATGAGGTGTCGGCCACATGGCCAGAATGTATTGTATGATGGGTCAATAATTTTCTTCTACCCTTTGCGGTGTTGCACAGTGTGCTTTCTGGCCCCCCCTTCTTATTTGCACTATTGCACTTTTTGAGTGAGGTGTTGGTCATATGGCCAGATTACATTTTATCATAGGTCAGTTTTATATATGTTTTTAGCTACTTCACGGACACTTTTGTAATTTTTTATTCTTTGGTACACTAGTGAGTTACACCTTTTTTATCTTTTTTTGAGATACCTGATATCAACCTTCTTTGGCATACCCTATATCTACTGATATATATTGTCATCATTTTTTTGATTTTAATTGTTGTGATTATGCTTTTAATATCCTTCCATATGTGCACATATATATATGTTATCACCATTACCTAATAAAATATTGTTATATTATATGTATATCCTTGCCACGTCTCTTATTTTGGGATTGGGTCCTTGGCTCTGGTGGTTGGTGCTTTGCCCCATGATATAGGATTAGATTCTGAGGCTGCTTCTCTTACGTTCCGTATCTCTACTCTAACTTCTCTTCTCTCTTGCCGTAAGTTACCGCGGGGTATGGGATTGGACTCCAAGGTAGCAGCAAGGGCTTTCTTTAGGCTCCCTATTTCTGCCCTCATTTTCCATATTCCCTGCCGTAATTTGCGGGACCACTCCGACTCTTCCACGTTCAAGGTAGGTACTTCGCGGCTCTGGACCATCCCTGCCAAAGCTGCGGTCCCATGCTCCGGCTCCCTTATGCACACTTCCGCCCCAATTTCAAAGTCATGCGCGGCCTAGCACGAAGGCGCTCCCGCAAGGCTTGCTTAAGCGGCACATCTCTGAGACCCGCCACAAACTGGTCTCTCAATATCACATCAGTGGACTCCACTCCAATTACCCCCACATTATCCTGGCAGGCAATATGCGTTTGTATCCCCTCCAGTGCATTAATGTATTGCGTCACAGACTCCCCCTCCCTTTGCAGGTAAAAGAAGCTGCGGAGACACCATCACGTGTTTCTCAACGCAGTGATTCCAGAACACTGCCCCCATCCCTTATGGGAAATATGCAGATGCAGGTAAAGAAGCTGCGGAGACACCATCACGTGTTTCTCGACGCAAGCAGTGAATAGCCAGGCGTGGTGTTTCCGCAGCTTCTTTACCTGCATCTGCATATTTCCCATAAGGGATGGGGGCAGTGTTCTGGAATCACTGCGTTGAGAAACACGTGATGGTGTCTCCGCAGTGTTGGATGTTTTGGTCTCCCCGAGGCCAATCATCTGTGCCTTTATAGCCTTTTTACTAGGCACTGCTCCTAATAGCCAGATTCCTACTCCACACTGATGAGGGGCAAACACCCCGAAACAGCTGTCTGTGGATGGATACCATGCTTGGCATAGGTGGCTTTCCTTCATAGGATGCTGCCCTTCCCGTGGTTCTTCCTTCCCGGGGAAAGGCCTGGCTATTCACTGCTTGCGTCGAGAAACACGTGATGGTGTCTCCGCAGCTTCTTTACCTGCATCTGCATATTTCCCATAAGGGATGGGGGCAGTGTTCTGGAATCACTGCGTTGAGAAACACGTGATGGTGTCTCCGCAGTGTTGGATGTTTTGGTCTCCCCGAGGCCAATCATCTGTGCCTTTATAGCCTTTTTACTAGGCACTGCTCCTAATAGCCAGATTCCTACTCCACACTGATGAGGGGCAAACACCCCGAAACAGCTGTCTGTGGATGGATACCATGCTTGGCATAGGTGGCTTTCCTTCATAGGATGCTGCCCTTCCCGTGGTTCTTCCTTCCCGGGGAAAGGCCTGGCTATTCACTGCTTGCGTCGAGAAACACGTGATGGTGTCTCCGCAGCTTCTTTACCTGCATCTGCATATTTCCCATAAGGGATGGGGGCAGTGTTCTGGAATCACTGCGTTGAGAAACACGTGATGGTGTCTCCGCAGTGTTGGATGTTTTGGTCTCCCCGAGGCCAATCATCTGTGCCTTTATATCCCCCTCCCTTTGGACACAGCGGAACAAGCGCATGCGCAGTTCCCCAACATCAGTGGGAACTCCATGCATTTCCTCTAGGATCAGGAATACCTTGGTCAACGTGTCCCGTTCATGAGGGAGGCGGAACACCACAGAATACCATCTAGGGACATGAATGCTATCTCTGTCCGCATCGCAGGGGTCATGGGTTACATTCGCATCATACTCTTAACTCTTTCAGTCCAGTCCCACAACATCATGTTGCTCCCCGTGAACTTTGGGAGGTAACTAAGGCTACTTTCACACTTGCGTTGTGTGACGTACGTAGCGCCAACATATTCCGCAGCGCTTTACAAATTATAGAGGGGACTTGTACAGACAATAGACATTACAGCATAACAGAAATCACAGTTCAAAATCGATACCAATAGGAATGAGGGCCCTGCTCGCAAGCTTACAAACTATGAGGAAAAGGGGAGACACGAGAGGTGGATGGTAACAATTGCTTTAGTTATTCGGACCAGCCATAGTGTAAGGATCGGGTGTTCATGTAAAGCTGCATGAACCAGTTATCAGCCTAAGTATGTAGCAGTACAGACACAGAGGGCTAATAACTGCATAAAGTGTATGAGAACATGTTGCGAGGAACCTGATTATGTTTTTTTTTTTTTTTGAATGGGCCACACAGGGATAGTTAGGTTAATGCGTTTATGTGGTAGTCCAATCTGAACAAATGAGTTTTTAGGGCACGCTTAAAACTGTGGGGATTGGGGATTAATCATATTAACCTAGGTAGTGCATTCCAAAGAATCGGCGCAGCACGTGTAAAGTCTTGGAGACAGGAATGGGAGGTTCTGATTATTGAGGATGCTAACCTGAGGTCATTAGCAGAGCGGAGGGCACGGGTAGGGTGGTAGACTGAGACCAGAGAGGAGATGTAGGGTGGTGCTGAGCCATTTGAGTGCTTTGTGGATGAGGGTAGTAGTTTTGTACTGGATTCTTGAGTGGATGGGTAACCAGTGTAATGACTGGCACAAGGTAGAGGCATTGGTGTAACGGTTGGTGAGGAATATAATCCTCGCAGCAGCATTCAGGACAGATTGGAGCTGGGAAAGTTTTGTAAGAGGGAGGCCAATTAGTAGAGAGTTACAATAGTCCAGACGAGAATGAATAAGTGAAACAGTAAGAGTTTTTGCAGAGTCAAAAGTAAGAAAAGGGCGAATTTTAGAAATGTTTTTGAGATGCAGATAAGAAGAGCGAGCCAGTGATCGGATGTGGGGGGGTGAATGAAAGCTCGGAATCAAGTATGACTCCAAGGCAGCGGGCATGTTGCTTTGTAGTAATGATGGACCCGCACACAGAGATGGTTTTTTCTCCATAGACTTGCATTAGCAACGCATTGCGACGTATGGCCACACGTCGCATCCGTCGTGTGACGGATGCGTCGTGTTTTGGCGGACCGTCGGCACAAAAAAAGGTACATGTAACTTTTGTGCGTCACATCAGCCATTTTCGAAACTCCGCCCCCTCCTCCCCGGACATTACAATGGGGCAGCGGATGCATTGAAAAACTGCATCCGCTGCCCCCGTTGTTCATTTATTTCACAACGTGCGTCGGTACGTCGGCCCAACGCATAGCGACGGGCCCGTACCGACGCAAGTGTGAAAGTAGCCTATGCATCGCCCCAAATGGTAAGCTGACCCTTGGGGCACCCATGACCTCTTGGTCTGCCACCTCTGCACCCGTGGTCTGCATTCTGCCGACTACAGCGAGTGTAAGCAGGTTGCGGGATGCAGTGACAGACAGGAGGCAGAGCAAGGGTTAACAATTTTAACCATTTTAATTAACAGGGGGTTAACTCCTCGCAGGGAGATGAAAGTTTAAAACAAGGAAACAAACAGTTCTATTGCAGAGGATATGCAGAGTTAACGTAAAAGGTAATGGCAGTTCTTTTGTACATTTATCGTTTCAGAAGTTCCTCAGGCTGCAGAGAAAACTTGGAAGTCTGTGGCGCCAACAACGGCTGGTGCAGTGCTTGTCCAGGAAGGTCCTGTTGGTATCGGTGGTTTGTCTTCCAGCAGCAGCGTTCGGTCTCTGGCACCTTCCGCTGAGCCCCTAGTCTATAAACACGTGCAGCCGGAGCAAACAAGCCTGCAGCACCTTTTGTAATTCAACAAAAACGGTTGCGGAGCAAGTGGCAGGGAAGACCGCATAAGTCTGGGACTCGGTTCTCCTACCTTTTCACGTGCGCGGTACTCACAGTCGTTGAGCGCACCACACTACTCTCTCCGGCAGTCACTGAGTACACGGCACCTCTCAGAGCAGCGGTCCCTCTGCAGACGGTGAGGCCCAACCAATGCGGTTTGCCGCGATGCCAGCACCCGGGGGGATGGAGCGCGCCGCTCGCCTGACTACGTGCTGCTATGGGTTGGCACCAAACTCCCTGCTGCTGCGCGCGCATTTCTTTTTATGTCACCCAGCCTTCCCGGGTCATCAGGTTGGTCCGGCTCCTCATTTCTTCCCCTGGGAAACAGGGGATGCAGCCTTAACCGTTCGGGACCCGGCAAGCAGGTACCCGCAGCCCGGTCTTCCTCCTTTCAGTGGCCTGGCACCAGATTTTAATCAATAGTTAATGACCAGTTTCTCTTACCGATCCTTGCTACAGGTTCTTCTTCACCTCTGGACAATGTCAGAAATCTGTGGGCAAGCAGCGCCAACAATATCGTTGCCCAGATATGAAAATAATCCCAAAGGAAAGACTAATAAATTTAAGGGTTCTGGTTTGGGGTCTATTGTTTGGTCTTAATGTACAGTATTCACACATCTCATTTGGAGTCTGAATTAATTTTAAATTCTTGACTAGGGTCTGATTTTTTTTATAGATTCTGGTCTGGGATCTATTTTATTTTTGGGGTCTGATCTGAGGTCTGAATTAATATAAATTCAGGTCTGGGGTTTAAATTAATTTTGGGGTCTGGTGTGTATTAAAATAGCTTCTGGTCTGGGGTCTGAACTCATTTTGACTTTGGTCTGAGCTCTGAATTATTATTGGGGTCTGGTTTGAATTGATTTTGGGGTCTTGCTTGTACTATAGATCAGAGACAGCCTGATGATGATCAAGGATTGTACTTTTTTAATTGCACATCGGCCCTCAAGTGGGCCGACCCTCTAACTTTAATGTGTGAACGTGCAGTTGCCGTAATGCAAAATGCACTCGGCGCACAAAAAAATCCAAACAAATTCTTAATTACAATGGATAATTATATATTTTAACATAATATATTATACATTTTAATGATATCACCCTACACCCGAGGGGACATAAAATGAATAATGATGCGCGTTGGCGGCCCTGTCCCTCCTGATGAATTGGATGTGTTACTAATGATCTATGACTCAGAGATGATTGTGTTAATATTTTCCTAATGATTTTGCTTGCGGTGCTTTTTTTTTGCCATGTGCATGACCCGGTCTGAACTAAACGTCATATTTTATATCTTGTCTATAGCACATAACCTCCCTGGTCCAAAGTGTGTACATTTATATTGAAATAAGCCCAGGGTTAATGCTCTGATAACCTTTATCATGGAACAAAAAAAAAAGCGAACAAAGTAAGACAGAGAATAATACTTACACAGCAGGAGAGCAAATTGGTCCTTAAAATAAACCTCACAAGCCTGGCACAGTGACACGTCTGAGCAAAATCTTCCATGATCCATCTGCAATTGGCAGCGTCGTGTTACAATAAGAAGAGGCAACATATTTATATGTAAACATAATACCGCCACGTGCCGGAAACTGATGGTGTTGAGTATGGGCTATCGTTGCTGCACATTATTTTTGTCCTGTGAACCATAGGGCTCAGTGAGACATCAGTTTTTTGTATGCATGAGAAAAATGGTGAGTGTCATCAGATTTTTATCAGAGTTTGGTAATTTTTTTCACCTTCGCTATCCGATTTTTTCACCTGCATTGCCGATTTTGATCTGACATTTGGATCAATATCGGGCAAGTCTCCATGATTGTGCACAGACCACTTTGTCTGAGATTGTCATTGGTACGAATGCGAATGTGAAAAAAAACCATATAGCACTCCTAAGAGAAAAACTGATGTGTGAATGAGCCCTTATACAAGGTGGGCAACGTATATGGATAAACCTGGGTGGGCCATGTATATGGATACACCTAAATAAAATGGGAATGGTTGGTGATATCATCTTCCTGTTTATGACACATTAGTATATGGGAGGGGGAAAACTTTTCAAGATGGGTGGTGACCATGGCGGCCATTTTGAAGTCGGCCATTTTTTAATGCAACCTTATAAATGGCCCACCCAGGTGTATCCATATAAATGGCCCACCCTGTACAAAGATCTTTATGTGAGGGCTCATGCAGATTTCCAATTTTTCCACGTATGACCTAATATTCTTATCAGACTCTGATCAGAGTTTGATCACAGCGTGGTCCAAGTATCATCTGAATTTCCCCTTAAGTGGAGAAATTTAAACAAAAAATTCTCCAACTTCTCCATTCTGTGAAAATTGAACTGCAGTCAGATCTCATTCAACTGCGATCCAATTATTTCACGGACAGATTGGCTTGCATTGCCGACTTTGTTCCGACCCTCAGATGAAAATCGGACGTGACTCTGCCATTTTCTGCGGACCTCTCGGTCAGATTAAAAAGTTGACCATGTGAATGGCCCCGTAGCCTATCGTACGTATGAGCACTCATACGCAAAAATCGGACGTCTGAATGAGCCATAAGGGCTTGTGCACAGTCATTTTTCTCGTACGAGTACTATCCATGGTTTTCATGGATAGCACTCGTACCTATGATATTCTATGGGGCTGTGTTCATGTCTGATATTTTTCCTTGGAGAGCAAAATCAGGGAGACGTGTGATTTTGATCCGATCAAAATTGGCAATGCAAAGCTATGGTTCAGTGAGAAAAAAATCGGACCACAGTCGGATGATTTTCATTGACTGACAGAAAAGAGAAGGTGGAGAAACTTTTTTTGTCCTCTGCAGAAGAAAAACATTCTTATCAAACTCTGATCAGAATAATCAGTCTGTTATTTACATATGCAGAGAAATCGGTGGTGTGAACCTACCCCTAGGGGATGAGAAGGGGTGCAGCGAATATGTGGAGCATGAGGAGTCATATACAAAGCAGAAATATGTATTGTGCTATATACTTTGTTTTTGTTACTCATAGAGCATTTTCGGCAACGCTGTTCAGAAATTACTACTCACATCAGTCCCTGTCACTAATGGGATTTATAATCTAATTTCATCTCAAACACCAAGGTATATTTTTGAGAGTGAGTAGCGCTAAAAAAATCACCATGATTTTGAGGAAGGGGGAGTTCATATTTACTTTACCTTATGGTCTGATAGTTTGGACGCAAATACTAATTGCTAAAAAGAAGCAAATTACTCAGGAAAACTGGAGAAACAACAATGACGAATCAGGGCCTTTGACTCTATATTTGCCTGATATCTCAGCCTTCCTCTCCAGGATTCTGGAGACCTGACCTTGTTCTTTGCCTAACGATTCTGTAATTGACTGGGGATCCACTGGTGCTGACCCCACCTTGTTTGGCTTTTCCTTTCAGCTCACTCCACTAGTCAGTGACTACTCAAACAAGGATCCCCGTCCGCAACAAAGCCCAGATCACAATATAGAGGTAACCAGGTAAATATTTGGGAACTTCTTATATTCTGCCAAACAGATTAGCCTCCACAAATTATCGCAGATATCAAGGTATCACTTTATTCAACTTTCTATAACCTATAATCTTATATACACAGCTTACGAGGGTTGATCCTACTGATAGATTCCCTTTAAGGCCACCATACACATTATACTAATGTGTATGGGGGGAACAGGACAACTGATCGACAATGGGAAGATGTCGATGGGCATGTTCGATTTTGGACTGGTGATCGCACTGATCTCCCAGAGATACAAGAGGTGTCAGTGGCATCTTTCTTATAGAGAACACAGGAGTTCTCAACTCAACGAACGCTCCAGTTTATGGGACAGCTGACCAAGATGGCTGTCCACCACATGATTGGCCGAAGCTTCGCTCGGCCGACAGTCATCTAAAGTGTAAACCGGTGTAACAGGCCAAATTAACTCCTGTCTAGTTTAAACCCCGTTATAGTTTAGCCCAGGCCAGAGTATACCCCAGGGGATAAACTGTCCTTAGCCAAACTATACCCGGTGGTGTAAAATAGCGTAGGCCATACTATACCCCTCCAGGCTACAATATATTCCTCTATTTTATGAGCCCTTGTAAATTAGATAGATTTTAGATGTCATTTTTGTAATAGCTTAAAACTGAGTTCCACGTAGATTGATCTTACAATACAATATGACTGGTAAGGGACAACAAGCATTACATCTGAGATTACACTGTTGTCCAGTAAGATAAGTGCTTTTACCTTAGAATGTAATGGTAACCAGTTTTCTCACCCTGCCTCTGATTGGTTGAGAAGTGAGCAGATCTCTTTTCTATCATACTCAGACAACAGCTGCTTTTAATGTGTGACTACTGAGAAGTGCGGTAGATTCTTTACCTCATTATGTCTTTGTGGAAGTCTAATATTTTTACTGATTCAAGTTTATCTGGTTCAAGTAATAAAAGTCTATGTGTTTCGAACTTTAATATTTAAATCAGTTATCTTCTCACATAAATTACCTTACAAACCTAAACCCCCAATAAGATGTTGAAAAATTAAGTAATTCTTATGTACTGTAGGTGAAATCCCAAGAAACAATGAAAACCCTATATTAAGGGTCACCAATCTAACCCAAGAAGAGGTGCGAAACCGGCTAAATAAGATTAAAATAGATAAATCTCCGGGTCCGGATGGCATACACCCACGAGTACTAAGAGAACTAAGTAATGTAATAGATAAACCATTATTTCTTATTTTTAGTGACTCTATAGCGACAGGGTCTGTTCCGCAGGACTGGCGCATAGCAAATGTGGTGCCAATATTCAAAAAGGGCTCTAAAAGTGAACCTGGAAATTATAGGCCAGTAAGTCTAACCTCTATTGTTGGTAAAATATTTGAAGGGTTTCTGAGGGATGTTATTCTGGATTATCTCAATGAGAATAACTGTTTAACTCCATATCAGCATGGGTTTATGAGAAATCGCTCCTGTCAAACCAATCTAATCAGTTTTTATGAAGAGGTAAGCTATAGGCTGGACCACGGTGAGTCATTGGACGTGGTATATCTCGATTTTTCCAAAGCGTTTGATACCGTGCCGCACAAGAGGTTGGTACACAAAATGAGAATGCTTGGTCTGGGGGAAAATGTGTGTAAATGGGTTAGTAACTGGCTTAGTGATAGAAAGCAGAGGGTGGTTATAAATGGTATAGTCTCTAACTGGGTCGCTGTGACCAGTGGGGTACCGCAGGGGTCAGTATTGGGACCTGTTCTCTTCAACATATTCATTAATGATCTGGTAGAAGGTTTACACAGTAAAATATCGATATTTGCAGATGATACAAAACTATGTAAAGCAGTTAATACAAGAGAAGATAGTATTCTGCTACAGATGGATCTGGATAAGTTGGAAATTTGGGCTGAAAGGTGGCAGATGAGGTTTAACAATGATAAATGTAAGGTTATACACATGGGAAGAGGGAATCAATATCACCATTACACACTGAACGGGAAACCACTGGGTAAATCTGACAGGGAGAAGGACTTGGGGATCCTAGTTAATGATAAACTTACCTGGAGCAGCCAGTGCCAGGCAGCAGCTGCCAAGGCAAACAGGATCATGGGGTGCATTAAAAGAGGTCTGGATACACATGATGAGAGCATTATACTGCCTCTGTACAAATCCCTAGTTAGACCGCACATGGAGTACTGTGTCCAGTTTTGGGCACCGGTGCTCAGGAAGGATATAATGGAACTAGAGAGAGTACAAAGGAGGGCAACAAAATTAATAAAGGGGATGGGAGAACTACAATACCCAGATAGATTAGCGAAATTAGGATTATTTAGTCTAGAAAAAAGACGACTGAGGGGCGATCTAATAACCATGTATAAGTATATAAGGGGACAATACAAATATCTCGCTGAGGATCTGTTTATACCAAGGAAGGTGACGGGCACAAGGGGGCATTCTTTGCGTCTGGAGGAGAGAAGGTTTTTCCACCAACACAGAAGAGGATTCTTTACTGTTAGGGCAGTGAGAATCTGGAATTGCTTGCCTGAGGAGGTGGTGATGGCGAACTCAGTCGAGGGGTTCAAGAGAGGCCTGGATGTCTTCCTGGAGCAGAACAATATTGTATCATACAATTATTAGGTTCTGTAGAATGACGTAGATCTGGGTATTTATTATGATGGAATATAGGCTGAACTGGATGGACAAATGTCTTTTTTCGGCCTTACTAACTATGTTACTATGTTACTATGTTACTATGTATATTACTCAATGCTGCTGATATCAAGGAGGGTATAACCTGGCATGAGGGGGTATGAAATGGCCTGGGCCAATTTATACTCTGGAGTATACAGTAAATTAGCCTAAGCCATAATATACCCGGGGTATGATCAAGCCTAAACCGCTTTAACATCGGGTATAGTCTGGACTTGGGGTATGCTATGGCCTGTTAGAAGCTGAAGGTATCATCTGTACAACTTTGATTAGGAGTGACAGCGGAGACAGCGGTGACAGCAGGAGCTCATAAATATTTTGGAGCCATGTAGTCAATGTAGACAATGTGCCACCCATTGCTGAAGCATTGTGTTTGTCAGTAAATATTTTCTGGCGGGTAAAATAATGTTTGCGTTAGGTTGCGACAAAGTAATACTGACTATGGCACAGGCCGCCAGCATTAAAGAGGACCCTTCACTTGCCATTAATTAGTCTATGAGTTCTTTTAACCTGGTGTAAACGGCGCAGTTCTGAATTTGGTGCTGTTTATATTTTGTTTTTACACCTCTCAGTTCCTAATTCAGCGCCCCAGGGTCCTGGTCGTTGCAGTAATGTCATTCTTCCACCAGGGGGGAGTGATGTTACGTCTGATGGCAATAAAGGAGATCTCTTTACTAGGTATCACAAACCACACACCACACTTCACACTCCAGTCCACCAGGGGGAGCTATGCTCCTATTTAGTAGGGCACTCTTCACAATTCGGTAAAACTGGTGGTCTGGATAGGAAGTGTGTTATGATCCGGTGACCTTGGAGCTGCATGAGAACTTTCACTGGAGAAAGTGGCCACTATACTGACCGCAAACCTGAACTTAAGACCGCAACTAGAAGTAGCCGTGGAGTGTACCTAACACACCTAGACACCTCGTCACAGCCGGAGGACTAATTTCCCCTAAAGATGGAAATCGGAATACTATCTTGCCTCAGAAAAAATCCCCAAAGGATAGACAGCCCCCCACAAATATTGGCGGTGAGTCGGAGAGGAAAAAACATACACAGGCAGAAAAAACAGGATTTAGCACAGGAGGCCACTCTAGCTAGATAGGACAGGATAGGACAGAGTTCTGTGCGGTCAGTATTAAAACCCTTCGAAAAATCCACCGCAGGATATACAAA
This sequence comes from Ranitomeya imitator, assembly GCF_032444005.1. Taxonomy (NCBI): domain Eukaryota; kingdom Metazoa; phylum Chordata; class Amphibia; order Anura; family Dendrobatidae; genus Ranitomeya; species Ranitomeya imitator. The sequence goes on from NC_091285.1 coordinate 630,306,034, forward strand.
TACTTCCCACATCCAACTAAAAATGTAGGAGCGTATATCTGCAACTCCAGCGAATCCTACAAACAGAGCAGGAATAAACTGAAACAAGCACACAACAGTGTGCCACAGATACAAAAACAAAAACACTTATCTTTGCTGAAATTGGCAGCTAAGCAGGTGAGGCCAGGCTGAGATCCAATACTTCCAAAGAAACATTGACTACTGGCAGGGGCTAATGAATCCTGCACACTTAAATATCCCAGTCATAATAGCAATTAGCAGATACACCTGGCCAGGACTGTGACCCCTAGACAACTGCATTCCCACTTACCACCACTGGAGGGAACCCAAGAGCAGAATTCACAACAGAAGTGAGGCAGAAGCGAGCTGGGCTTCACCCAGTGAGCTGCTATCTGAGTTCCACTCAGGTAGTGGGTCCCTGACAGGGGTGGTATCCTGTCAGAGGCCTAGATAGAAGGCCACGGAGCTGCGACTGCCTTCCGATGCGGCAGCATCCTAGGAAAGAGACATTGAAGGAGAATTGTGTTGCAGAGAGTGAAAAACGAAGTCATAGCAAAAGGAGAGGAAACCAGAAGGAGTTCTGCCCTGTAAAAGACTGCCTCCTTTCTGAGGCGCAGGATCCATTAGCCGGAACACCGAGGGAGTCATCGTCTCCAAGCCTTGCTCCAGAGACCAGCAGGACAGCTAATTCCATATCAGTTGCCCGACCTTTACCCAGGAGGCACGGTGGCAATGATGGGAGGCCAGGGCGTGCTAGAGTCCCTGTAAAAAGCCTCAAGCCACCAGTCATACGGGTTTTTCCTATCCATCTGGGGGACAGAGAGAGAAATAACATCTACAATAGTTGTGAGGACCTTACCGAGAAGCTCAGCAGGAAGGGACTACAACACTCAAGCGCTAGGGGAGAGCGAAACACCACATCTGTGAGACCCTTATGTGAAGCCTTAGGCAGTAAGGGAGAGAGCGAAACACCACATCTGTGAGACCCTTATGTGAAGCCATAGGCAGTAAGGGACTACACCACCGCAGCGCAAGGGAAGGCTACTGATTTCCACCTGGACAAGGGAACTCTGGACTTGCCTCCAAACTGGCCGGACTCTGCCTGCCCTGTGATCTGGTGCCCTGGACTGTGGATGCTGAAGTCTTCAGTAAAGGTAAAGAGACTGCAATCTTGTGTCCTCGTTTTTCTCTGCGCCTCTCACCATACCACCATCTACACTCTGGGAAGCCCTGGGGACATACTTCACCTGTGGGAAGGTATACCATCTAGCTGCCATAACATCACCCCAGCGGACCCCTAAGCAGCGTCGGTCACCCTGACCGAATACCACAGGTGGTGTCACAAACATTTCCCCTCTAAAAGACCTTTCCCATTTACAACGGACGCCCCTAGGGCCACGGACTGGGTCAGCCACCGTGACATTCCCCTTGAGAACTGAAGGGCCCGGTACCGAGTACCCTGCCGCCCTTGGGGGCGCTCCACTAAGATATGGAGAGCTCTTCACTGTTTATAAATCTGGGCATGGTCCTCAAGAAGATGCCCACAAAAGTATGATGATCACACTCACAAAAAAAAGACTAAATTTACATGCAAAGAAGAGGACATGTCTCAGAAACAGAGAGGTGCAAAAACAAAGGAAAACAATGTAATAATTCAGAAGAACAATGGTATTTACAGCAGGTAAAAAAAATACATATTGATGGCAAATGACAGGTATGTTTATTGGGATTCTTTGTTTTTCTAATTTATAATTCTCTACACAAAGTGAAAAATATAAAATAACAAATTCATTTATACCAAGTAACCAGGATAACCCACACTCTTCCAACGCAGACTCTCCGTTGACCTCTATTCAGAGTGGAAATTTTGATGTTTCTGCATCTTTCTTGAGAACCGCGCCATGACAGGCGCTTCTGTCAGCGTCGAGGGGGTCGTGTTTTCATTCATTTGTATGGGAATTCCGAACACTTTTGCACCGACAGCTGAACACATGGGATCCCAACCTTGAGACTGATGTATGTTCTATTGTTGGAAACTGCATCTACTATACATTTATGGCATATACTATTCATATGCCATAAATGTAAAAATGGGAATACCCCTTTAAATAAAGTTTTTAAAGAAGCGCTCCCATCCAAATTTTAATCCTCCTAATATATTGCAATCATCATATTACACAGCACTGTGTACTCACAATTGCTCATTTTGCCCCTCTGCCCAGCTAATTCTTCTCTTTTCTGGGTGTGCTTCTTTAAACTACGGTGCATACCCAACGTATGTCAAAAGCGTGTCTTTTTGGAATATGCAAGGTACACAAGTCAGTACGTATCTTTTTTTTACTTTAGGATAGCAAAATCTGTTCCTATACAGTGGTATCACAGAAAAAAGCGCATACCACACAGGAAAGAATTGTTTTATCATGTTAACGGATGGGTAACATATGTCACCATATGCCTCTACAGTGACACGTGAGGGTGGTTCAGAAATTGAAGATATGACGTGGTCAGAGCTTCCTTTGCATTCTGAGAGTAGAAAATGTCTTTCTATATTGTAGACTAATTTTTGGCAGAGCCGAATTGTGTTCTTTTTCCCCCTGTATCTATGGAATGTACACTGGTGGAATTTCCATCCGCAGCTCCTTCTTCCTGATGTGAAGGAAAGGCTGATCCCCTCCAACAAGTTGAACACATCTCACTGCCATAGTTTGCTACTGAATTAATCCACTGTCGTTTCCGGGACAAAAACGTGGTGTCAAAGTAAAAAAAATAGAAAAAAAGAAAAAAAAAAAAAAATATATATATATATATATATATATATATATATATATACTAGATGGTGGCCCGATTCTAACGCATCGGGTATTCTAGAAATGCATGTCCAGGGAGTATATTGCCCAGTCACGTAGTATATTGCCCAGTCACGTAGTATATTGCCCAGCCACGTAGTATATTGCCCAGCCACGTAGTATATTGCCCAGCCACGCTGCAGCTTCCAGTCCCAGGACTGGTATGAGCAGGACCTGTGATGACGTCGCGGTCACATGACCGTGACGTCATGGCAGGTCCTTGTCGCACACCAGCCCTGGGACTGGAAGCTGCCGTTTGCAATGGAGCGATCCCAGGAGCGTCCCGAGGAGCGGGAAAGGCGGCGGAGGGTGAGTATAGCAGGTTTTTTTTATTATTTTTAACCTGACACATTTTTACTATTGATGCTGTATAGTTGGGGACACAGAGGGTTAATAGCAGCGGTAACGGAGTGCGTTACACCGCGGGCCGTTACCGCTGCCATTAACCCTGTGTGAGCTGTGAGTGGAGGGGATTATGGAGCGGGCGCCGGGCAGTAAGTGCAGGGGAGTAGGGGAGGGACTAATCGGACTGTGGCCGTCGCTGATTGGTCGCGGCAGACATGACAGGCAGCTGCCGAGACCAATCAGGGAATGAATAACCGTGACAGAAGGACAGACAGACAGACGGAAGTGACCCTTAGACAATTATATAGTAGATAATAATAATAATAATAATAATTTTTATTTATATAGCGCCAACATATTCCGCAGCGCTTTACAAATTATAGAGGGGACTTGTACAGACAATAGACATTACAGCATAACAGAAATACAGTTCAAAACAGATACCAGGAGGAATGATGGCCCTGCTCGCAAGCTTACAAACTATGAGGAAAAGGGGAGACACGAGAGGTGGATGATATAGTGTCACCACGTAATCTTTCATTGCAAGCACGTCAGCGTCCAGTAGTGAATATCTATATATTTATAGATTTATATTTATAATATTATATATTATATATAGAAGGAAGGAAGAGTTGTGGAATTATGGAAATCTCAGGATAGATATACGTGTTAATGAGATGCAAGTGATAAAAAATAAAAAAACAAATTTTTCAAAACATCTCGATTCATTCATTATTAGCTTACATCATTGGCTGTTATCAATGAGGTTATTAATGGTCATCTGAGAAATGTTCTGCTGCCCTGAATGCACTTGGGCAAATCATCAAAATCTGCTGCTGGCAGCTCCTTTTGTCACGACTCATTTTGGAGTCATGGCAGTGCCGCGCCCCCACGTAAGGGCAATGGGGTACTCGGTACCGGGTCCTTCAGTTCCCTCAGCTGGGATGTCACGGTGGCCCAACCCGGACCGTGGCCCTATGAGGGGTGCCCAAATAAATAGGGGGAAGTAGTTTGTAGATGATGGTAGTGTTCGTGACGCCACCTGTGGTGTTCGGTCAGGGTGACCGACGCTGCTTAGGGGTCCGCTGGGGTGATGGAATGGCAGCTAGATGGTATACCTTCCCACAGGTGAAGTATGTCCCCAGGGCTTCCCAGAAGTGTAGATGTTAATGGTAGATGGTGCAAGGCGCGGTGAATAACGAGGACACAATGGGTGCAGTCTCTTTACCTTTACTGAAGGCTTCAGCAGCCACAGTCCAGGGTGCCGGATGACAGGGTAGGCAGAGTCTGGCCGGCCTGATGGCAATTCCAGAGTCCCCTTATCCAGGTGGAAATCAGTAGCCTTCCCTTTGCGCACAGTAACGTAGTAGGTCCCTACGTGAATTAGCTCCCATAGGGTCCTCACTCTTGTTACTCTTCTCTCTGTCCCCCACATGGATAGGACAAACCCGTATGACAGTGGTGGCCTGAGGCTATTTTATAGGGACCCTAGTGTCGCCCCTCCTCCGTGTTGCCACCTTGTCTGCTTAGGTTCTTAGGTCGGGCAGCCAACTTGGAATCGACTGTCCTGCCGGTCTCTGAAGTAAAGTGTAGAGTCTATTACTCCATCGGTATTCCGGCCACCGGTTCTGCGCTCAGTGGGAGGCAGCCTGCTTCTAGCTGGTCTCCCACTGTTGTTTTACTCCTGTTGCTACGACTTCTATGCTCACTCACTACGGCACACTTCCTTTCTTGTCCTTTCTTAGGAGTCTGCCGCATGGGTTACAGGTGCAGCTCCGTATCCTTCTTTTCCTTTCCCTGGCCGAGCCCAGTCTGCTCCTCTCCTCCTCCTAAACTGTCTCCTTCTGTCGGCAGCTGCCTAACTTCCTAACCAAACCCCCAGTTTTACCCAAGTGTGAGGAGTGGCTTAATAGATAGAACCTTTTGCTCCCATAGGTGGCCGACGTGTGAAGTGTGTGTGTGGCTGTGATACCTGGCAGGGTGAACTCCTTCGGTGCCATCAGACGTAACATCGCTCCCCCCTAGTGGAAGAACGACATTACTGCAACGACCAGGACTCTGGGGCGCTGCAGCAGCTCTGGTTTTGCTTTAATTTAAACGTGGTTTTTACTTTTTTTCAGTTTCATTTCTGGTAGCTTCTGTGTTGCTGGTCAGCTGGGGTGGGTGGTGACCACTCCCACCATCCTTTAAATAGTCACCTGATGCATCATCTGACTGTTGGTGATAGAATTTGTCTCTGAAAACAGCTGAGAAGTCGGGAGCTTTCTAGTGCCAGCGTGTATCAGTTGCTTGATGTCCTGTTTCTGTATCCTCTGTTGTGTGGAGTTTGCAGCCGAAGCTTGAAGTCTAAGTTTTTTTGTTCCCTCTCTTTGTCTGTCTTGTGCTTTTCACAATCCCCTGTGTTTTCACCATCTGCAGTGGTGAGGCTAGTGTCCTTGCCGGCCAGTGCACTAGCCAGAGTATACTGAGGTGAGCGCTACGGACCAGGCATGTGACAGCTGCGGGGGTAAGGAACCGCATACGGCATTAGGGGAGCTTAGGGATAGGTCCCGGCTGTGTTAGGAGGTGCCCCATCTCTCGTTCCCTATTGTTAGGGCCTTCCTCTCCCTTTTTCCATCCCATTGTTGGTGTTTGCTGTGCCGTCCGCTGGACCCTTGCGGGTCGTGACACCTTTTCAATTGGTTACCAATGAAGTCTCAGATGAGGCCGATGGAAGACAAGGCAGGAGATACTGCAGGCTATGGTAGTAATTTTAGGCCATGCATGATGCTCACTGTAGCACGAGCAACATGTGGCCTGGTGTTGTGTTGAAAGATGGCCCCTGAGAGGCTTTCACGTTTCCTTGTGATGTCCTCTTAACATCACGTGGTTTCCAGACCAATCTATGGCTATTACTGTGTCCAAGACAAAATTGGTACTTATCACTGAAGAGGATAGATCTCCATCCCAGCCTCCACTGCCGTATTATCTCGGCACCATGATAGCCTTTGAAAGAGGTGGCGTTAGGTCGTTGGACAACTGTAGCTGGAAGTGTGTTGTGTGCAATGTTGTGCAAATGTCTTGTGAAGGTTTGTGTAGACATTGTTTGATGCCTTAAGCTTTGAGGGTGATATACTGTATAATATCACTTTCAGGACAGAATGGATCAAGAGTCGCATGGTTTGAATCTGACGAGACCACGTGGGCATGAAAAGATTTTCACAAGGGAATGTCCCAACAGTCATACTACCAGGATTATGGTGTGGGGTAGCAAAATATAAAGTAGCCAGACCTCTATTGTTTCTTCATTGGTACACTAACAGCTAAACTTTGCATTGATTTGGTCATGGAATCAGTGGCACAGCCATTTCTGTAAAAAGGGAAAAAATCTTCAGCTCACCCAAATGGAGTCCAAATTCCAAGAAGAAATCCGAGCAAGGATCAAGCGTGCAGCCAACAACGTCATGAATACAAAAGAAACGAGGGAGATCCTGCTCCAGGAAAGAGAAATAGTCTCTGATAAAATCCAAAATAGCTTTATTGTCATGAAAAAATTTAAAATGTGGACTCCAATGACAAGTGGTATAACAAAGGAATCACATAGCAGCTCTCACTGCACTGAACGCGTTTCGAACACAGCTGTGTTCTTAGTCCACAGTCAAACTGATCCTGGAGCTGGATCTCCCTCGTTTCTTTTGCACAGCCATTTCTCCAAAGTTATCCAGGAGACGTTTTTCAACATGACTAAACATGCTACCATGGCCTGTAGTGTCTCTTGTCTTGTCTCCCATCACATCTGGTACTTCATTGGTCGTCAATTGCAGAGGGAGCTGCCAGCAGAGGATCTTGATGATTTGCCTAAGTGCATTCAGTGTAGCAAAACATTCCTCAGATAACCATTATTAACCTCATTGATCGCAGCCACGACGTGTCAGTTCTGGGATTTCTGTGTGTGGCGCTCAGGGCCGGCGTCAGCACCCGGCACAGCGGGCAAATGCCGGGGCCCTGGGGAGAGAGGGGGGCCCACTTAGCTGTCATAGATAAAGCTGGGAGAGCAGAGCAGGAGATAACATGCTCTCTCCGCCCACAAAGTCACTGCTGGCTGCGTTCTCTTAACCCCTATGCACAAGCATCTTCTCACTCAGTGAGTGCAGCCAGGCAGGCACACATAGGGGTTAAGAGAAGGCAGCCAGTGTGACATTGTTTGTGGGCGGAGAGAGCACGTTCTCTGCTCTGCTCTCCGCCCCCTGGCTGGCTGCCGTGCTGCTGAAGTTATGAGGCAGATTCAGGAGCTCCTAGTCCTTCCAGTGCCTGAGTGAGTGGCACTGCAATATACTACGTGGGCTGCGCTGCTATATACTACGTGGGCTGCGCTGCTATATACTACGTGGGCTGCGCTGCTATATACTACATGGGCTGCTATATGCTACGTGGGCTCCTATATACTACGTGGGCTGCGCTGCTATATACTACGTGGGCTGCGCTGCTATATACTACGTGGGCTGCACTGCCATATACTACGTGGGCTGCTATATGCTACGTGGGCTGCTATATGCTACGTGGGCAGTGTTATATACTACATGGCTGTGTTTATATGCGATCATGAATCGGGGTATGTGTTAAAGGGGGGGCCCACTGAGACTCTTTCGCCCGGGGCCCTCAAAAACCTGGAGCCGGCCCTGGTGACGCTCATACTCGACACTGAAAAAATCTAGATATTTTGATAGACATGTTATTGATGTCTATCTGGGCTGTAATTTCAATAATCCCGCAACTTTTCCCTCATGGTGTTGCAATTTTAATGTCTTGAGTGTGTGTGTGTATTCAAAAAAGTTCATTATGTTTCTCATTAATAATGTATACTCTGCACCCCATCTTGACTGAAAAAAAAAACAAAAATATAGCAATTTTTGCAAATATATTAAAAAAGAAAAAGTGAAATATCACATGGTCATAAGTATTCAGACCTTTTGATGAGTATTGAGTAGAAGCCCCCTTTTGCGCTAGTACAGCCATGAGTCTTCTTGGGAATGATCCAACAAGTTTTTCACACCTGGATTTGGGGATCCTCTGCCATTCTTCCTTGCAGATCCTCTCCGGTTCCATCAGGTTGGATGGTGAACGTTGGTGGACAGCCATTTTCAGGTCTCTCCAGAGATGCTCAATTGGGTTTAGGTCAGGGCTCTGGCTGGGCCAATCAAGAATGGTCACAGAGTTGTTCTGAAGCCACTCCTTTGTTATTTTAGATGTGCTTAGGGTCATTGTCTTGATGGAAGGTGAACCTTCGGCCAAATCTGAGGTCCAGAGCACTCTGGAAGAGGTTTTCCTCCAGGATATCTCTGTACTTGGCCGCATTCATGTTTCCTTCAATGACGACCTGTTTCGTCCTGTCACTGCAGCTGAAAATCACCTCCATAGCATGATGCTGCCACCACCATGTTTCACTGTTGGGATTGTATTTGGCAGGTGATGAGTAGTGCCTGGTTTTGTCCACACATACCACTTAGAATTATCACCAAAAAGGTCTATCTTCGTCTCATCAGACCAGAGAATCTTATTTCTCATAGTCTGGGAGTCCTTCATGTGTCTTTTTTTAGCAAACTTTATGCGGGTTTTCATATGTCTTGCACTGAGGAGAGGCTTCCGTCGGGCCACTCTGCCATAAAGGCCCAACTGGAGGAGGGCTGCAGTGATAGTTGACTTTGACTGTGTGGAACTTTCTCCCATCTCCCTACTGCATCTCTGGAGCTCAGCCACAGTGATCTTTGGGTTCTTCTTTACCTCTCTCACCAAGGCTCTTCTCCCATGATTGCTCAGTTTGGCTGGACGTCCAGGTCTAGGAAGACTTCTGGTGGTCCCAAACTTCTTCCATGTAAGGATTATGGAGGCCACTGTGCTATTAGGAACATTGAATACTGCAGAAATTCTGTTGTAACCTTGGCCAGATCTGTGCCTTGCCATAATTCTGTCTCTGAGCTCCTTGCCCAGTTCCTTTGACCTCATGATTCTCATTTGGTCTGACATGCACGGTGAGCTGTGAAGTCTTATATAGACAGGTGTGTGCCTTTCCAAATCAAGTCCTATCAGTTTAATTAAACACAGCTGGACTCCAATGAAGGAGTAGAACCATCGCAGGAAATGGACAGACAGCATGTGACTTAAATATGAGCGTCAGAGACCTGTCCTAAACCCAGTTGAGCATCTCTGGAGAGACCTGAAAATGGCTGTCCACCAACGTTCACAATCCAACCTGATGGAACCGGAGAGGATCTCAAGGAAAAATGGTAGAGGATCCCCAAATCCAGGTGTGAAAAACTTGTTGCATCATTCCCAAGAAGACTTATGGCTGTACTAGCTCAAAAAGTGCTTCTACTCAATACTGAGCAAAGGGTCTGAATACTTATGACCATGTGATATGTCAGGTTTTCTTTTTTTATTAAATTTTCAAAAAAATTCTACATTTCTGTTTTTTTCAGTCAAGATGGGGTGCAGAGTGTACATTAATGTGAAAAAAATGAACTTATTTTTATTTTACCAACTGGCTGCAATGAAAAAAGAGTGGAAAATGTAAAGGGGTCTGAATACTTTCCATACCCACTGTTTATATTTGTATAAATGTATATACATTGTCTTCCAGACAGAAACATAAAGAGCTCAGTGTCAGCATGGGGACATGGGGCCCGGCACAGTCAGGAGAGAGCTGGATCTCTTCAGCTATAGCAGGCAGAGAGTGAAGGTCACACAAGGTCGGAGCTCACATGGCCGGGAGAAGTCAATATATTTATTGTGCTCCTGCATGAAGGATATAGAGACACCGTAGCCTGACAATGAGAATAAAGAGGATAATGGACTAAGCATAAGTAGCACATTTTCCTAAAAGGTCACATATCTGGGACACGGAAGAGAAGGGATCATACTCATGAACCCGTGTCAACTCCAGCAGATGACTCTTTAGCTGGATTTGCCCTTTCATTGCACAGAAAGGAACAATCCATGCACTTTCTTTATCACTTGCAGCTCCCAGGACAAGGCATTTTGATGCCCTAGGACCTAGGCAGATAAGAAAGATTGTCCCAACCCGCAGCTCCTGCAAACCTTAAGGTACCTTCACACATAACGATATTGTTAACGATATCGTTGCTTTTTGTGACGTAGCAACGATATCGTTAATGAAATCGTTATGTGTGACAGCGACCAACGATCAGGCCCCTGCTGGGAGATCGTTGGTCGCTGAGGAAAGTCCAGAACTTTATTTCGTCGCTGGACTCCTGCTGACATCGCTGGATCGGCGTGTGTGACACCGATCCAGCGATGTCTTCACTGGTAACCAGGGTAAACATCGGGTAACTAAGCGCAGGGCCGCGCTTAGTAACCCGATGTTTACCCTGGTTACCATCCTAAAAGTAAAAAAAACCAAACACTACATACTTACCTACCGCTGTCTGTCCTCCAGCGCTGTGCTCTGCTCTCCTCCTGTACTGGCTGTGAGCGTCGGTCAGCCGGAAAGCAGAGCGGTGACGTCACCGCTCTGCTTTCCGGCCGCTGTGCTCACACAGACAGTACAGGAGGAGATTAGAGCACAGCGCTGGAGGACAGACAGCGGTAGGTAAGTATGTACTGTTTGTTTTTTTTTTACTTTTAGGATGGTAACCAGGGTAAACATCGGGTTACTAAGCGCGGCCCTGCGCTTAGTTACCCGATGTTTACCCTGGTTACCGACATCGTTGGTCGCTGGAGAGCGGTCTGTGTGACAGCTCCCCAGCGACCAAACAGCGACGCTGCAGCGATCCGGATCGTTGTCGGTATCGCTGCAGCGTCGCTTAATGTGAAGGTACCTTTAGAGTAAATTCAGACTAAAGGTACCTTCACACTGAACAACTTTACAACGATTACAACCAGCGATACGACCTGGCCGCGGTCGTTGGTAAGTCGTTGTGTGGTCGCTGGGGAGCTGTCACACAGACCGCTCTCTCCAACGACCAGGGCCGGACTGGGACTAAAATTCAGCCCTGGCATTTGAAGTTACACAGGCCCACTTGTCACATGGTGACTGTATAATATCTTTGTACACTTGTAGGTTACAAGAAGTGAGGGGAGTGTAACACGACTATATAACATATAATTACAGCTGTATCCAGCATTACAGCTCGGTCCTATTTATTGCTTTTAGTTGCAGTACCAAGAAAAGCTGCTAGTTTACCTACATAACTGGATCTCGTAGATAATGAAGGGATTGTGGAACCTCATTCTGATGCTCCATAAACTTTGCCTACAGCCACTTTTGGTTCCGCTGCGCAGCACAAGACCCGGTGACTTTGAAGAGCGGTGACATCAGTAACGTCACCACTCTTCAGATATTCCGGGTCTTGCACTGAGCTCGGCGACTGTGAAGAGCGGTATTGTTACTACCGTCAACGCTCTTCAGAGTCGCTGGGTCTCGCTAGGTCTGGGCTAGTACTGGGGGTGTCTGATAGACACCTCTCCTGTTGTGAGTTCTGTTTTTGGGCTCCCTCTGGTGGTTACTGATGGTACTGGGTGACTTGTGTTCTCTGCGGTCTCTGGTGTCCACCTGTTCCATCAGGTTATGGGAGTTTCCTATTTAACCTGGCTTTTTTGTCATTTCCTCGCCGGCTAGCAATGTAATCAGCGTGTCTTTTTCCCTCTGCTCCCTGTGTCTGTTATCTTCAGGACAAGCTAAGTTTTGATTTTCCTGTTCCACGTTTTGCTTAATTTTTGTCTTAGTCCAGCTTGCAGATATGTGAGTCCTTGCTGCTGGTTGCTCTAGTGGGCTGAAATTACTCCTCATGTTCCATGAGTTGGCACATGAGTTCAAGTAATTTCAGGATGGTTTTTTGAAGGGTTTTTCGCTGACCGCGCAGTTCACTTTTGTATCCTCTGCTATCTAGCTTTAGCGGGCCTCATTTTTGCTGATTCTATTTTCATAACTACGTATGTGCTTTCCTCTCATTTCACTGTTATTACATGTGGGGGGCTGCTATTTCTGTGGGGTGTTTCTCTGGAGGCAAGTGAGGTCTGTGTTTCTTCTTATAGGGGAAGTTAATCCTTCGGCTGGCGCGAGACGTCTAGGAATCATCGTAGGCACGTTCCCCGGCTACTGCTAGTTGTGTGTTTAGGTTCAGGATCGCAGTCAGCTCAGGTTCCATCACCCTAGAGCTTGTTTTGTTTTTGTGCTTGTCCTTTTGGTGATCCCCTGCCATTGGGATCATGACAGTATAGCCGGCCAGAAAAAATTGGTCATCGTTTTGGCTGAAGTAGGAGGAAAAGTAGTCTGAGGAAGTTTTTTTTTTTTTCCCTCCTCTGTGTTTGCTGCCTAGCCTTAATTGCAGCTTGACTTTTTTTTTCCTCCTCTTAATCCTTGAATGGCTCTGACCTCAGCTGTTTATCATGGACGTCCAGAGTTTGGCTTCCAGCCTGAATAATCTTGCTGCTAAGGTTCAAAATATACAAGATTTTGTTGTACATACGCCTATGTCTGAACCTAGAATTCCTGTCCCAGAGTTTTTTTCTGGAGATAGATCTAGTTTTCTGAATTTTAGGAACAATTGCAAGTTGTTTCTTTCCTTGAAATCTCGCTCCTCTGGAGACCCTGCTCAGCAGGTCAAGATTGTTATATCTTTCCTGCGGGGTGACCCTCAGAATTGGGCATTTGCATTGGCACCAGGGGATCCTGCGTTGCTCAATGTGGATGCGTTTTTTCTGGCATTGGGTTTGCTCTATGAGGAACCTAACCTAGAGATTCAGGCTGAAAAAGCTTTATTGGCTCTCTCTCAGGGGCAAGATGAAGCAGAAATATATTGTCAGAAATTTCGGAAATGGTCGGTGCTTACTCAGTGGAATGAGTGCGCTCTGGCTGCAAAATTCAGAGATGGCCTTTCTGAGGCCATTAAAGATGTTATGGTGGGGTTCCCGGCGCCTACAGGTCTGAATGAGTCCATGACTATGGCTATTCAGATTGATCGGCGTTTACGGGAGCGCAAACCTGTGCACCATTTGGCGGTGTCTTCTGAACAGGCACCTGAGATAATGCAATGTGATAGAATTCAGTCCAGAAGTGAACGGCAAAATTATAGGCGGAAAAATGGATTGTGTTTTTATTGTGGTGATTCAGCTCATGTTATATCAGCATGCTCTAAACGCACAAAAAAGGTTGATAAGTCTGTTGCCATTGGTACTTTACAGTCTAAGTTCATTCTGTCTGTGACGCTGATTTGTTCACTATCATCCATTTCCGTCGATGCCTATGTGGATTCAGGCGCTGCCCTGAGTCTTATGGATTGGTCATTTGCCAATCGCTGTGGGTTTAGTCTGGAACCTCTGGAAGTTCCTATTCCTTTGAAAGGAATTGACTCTACACCTTTGGCTATGAATAAACCTCAGTACTGGACACAAGTGACCATGCGTATGACTCCCGTTCATCAGGAGGTGATTCGCTTCCTGGTACTGTATAATTTACATGATGTCTTAGTGCTTGGTCTGCCATGGTTACAAACTCATAACCCAGTCCTGGACTGGAAAACAATGTCTGTGTTAAGCTGGGGATGTCAGGGGGTTCATGATGATGCATCTCCGATTTCTATCGCTTCATCTACTCCTTCTGAGGTTCCGGTATTTTTGTCTGATTATCGGGAGGTTTTTGAGGAGCCTAAGCTCAGTTCGCTTCCTCCTCACAGGGATTGCGATTGTGCTATAGATTTGATTCCTGGCAGTAAATTCCCTAAAGGTCGTTTGTTCAATCTGTCAGTGCCAGAGCATACTGCTATGCGGAATTATGTTAAGGAGTCCTTGGAAAAGGGACATATCCGTCCATCTTCGTCCCCTTTGGGAGCAGGTTTTTTTTTTGTGGCCAAAAAAGATGGTTCCTTGAGGCCTTGCATAGATTATCGTCTTTTGAATAAGATTACGGTCAAATATCAGTATCCTTTGCCATTGTTGACTGATTTGTTCGCTCGCATTAAGGGGGCTAAATGGTTCACTAAGATTGATCTTCGGGGTGCGTATAATCTTGTGCGGATAAGGCAGGGTGATGAGTGGAAAACCGCATTTAATACGCCTGAGGGCCATTTCGAGTATTTGGTGATGCCTTTTGGACTTTCTAATGCTCCTTCTGTCTTCCAGTCTTTTATGCACGATATTTTTCGTGAATATCTGGATAAATTTATTATCGTGTATTTGGATGATGTTTTGGTTTTTTCTGATGACTGGGAGTCTCATGTTCAGCAGGTCAGGAAGGTGTTTCAGGTCCTGCGGGCCAATTCTTTGTTTGTAAAGGGTTCTAAATGTCTCTTTGGAGTCCAGAAGATTTCTTTTTTGGGGTATATTTTTTCCCCTTTTACTATTGAGATGGATCCCGTCAAGGTTCAGGCTATTTGTGACTGGACGCAACCTACATCTCTTAAGAGTCTACAGAAGTTCTTGGGCTTTGCTAATTTTTATCGTCGCTTCATAACTAATTTTTCTAGTGTTGTTAGGCCTTTGACGGATTTGACTAAGGGTGCTGATGTTACTGATTGGTCTCCTGCGGCTGTGGAGGCCTTTCAGGAACTTAAGCGCCGGTTTTCTTCTGCTCCTGTGTTGCGTCAGCCAGATACGTCGCTTCCTTTTCAGGTTGAGGTTGATGCTTCCGAGATCGGAGCGGGGGCGGTTTTGTCGCAGAGAAGCTCCGATGGCTCAGTGATGAAGCCATGTGCGTTCTTTTCTAGAAAATTTTCGCCCGCTGAACGGAATTATGATGTTGGTAATCGGGAGCTTTTGGCCATGAAGTGGGCATTTGAGGAGTGGCGTCATTGGCTTGAGGGTGCTAGACATCGTGTGGTGGTCTTGACTGATCACAAAAATCTGATGTACCTTGAGTCTGCCAAGCGTCTGAATCCTAGACAGGCTCGTTGGTCACTGTTTTTCTCCCGTTTCAATTTTGTGGTTTCATACCTGCCAGGTTCAAAGAATGTGAAGGCGGATGCTCTTTCTAGGAGTTTTGTGCCTGACTCCCCTGGAAATTCTGAGCCCACTGGTATCCTTAGGGATGGGGTGATTTTGTCGGCTGTCTCCCCAGACTTGCGACGTGCTTTGCAGGAGTTTCAGGCGGATAAACCTGATCGTTGTCCGCCGGAAAGACTGTTTGTTCCGGATAATTGGACCAGTAGAGTCATCTCCGAGGTCCATTCTTCTGTGTTGGCAGGTCATCCTGGGATATTTGGTACTAGAGACTTGGTGGCCAGGTCTTTTTGGTGGCCTTCCTTGTCGAGGGATGTGCGTTCTTTCGTGCAGTCTTGTGGAGTTTGCGCTCGGGCTAAGCCTTGCTGTTCTCGGGCCAGTGGATTGTTGTTACCTTTGCCTATTCCGAAGAGGCCTTGGACGCACATTTCCATGGACTTTATTTCGGATCTCCCTGTCTCTCAAAAAATGTCCGTCATATGGCTTGTGTGTGACCGCTTTTCTAAGATGGTTCATCTGGTACCCTTGCCTAAGTTACCTTCCTCCTCTGAGTTGGTCCCTCTGTTTTTTCAAAACGTGGTCCGTTTGCATGGCATTCCGGAGAACATCGTTTCTGACAGGGGATCCCAGTTTGTGTCTAGATTTTGGCGGACGTTCTGTGCTAAGATGGGCATTGATTTGTCCTTTTCGTCTGCATTCCATCCCCAGACGAATGGCCAGACGGAACTAACTAATCAGACTTTAGAAACTTATTTAAGGTGTTTTGTTTCTGCTGAACAAGATGACTGGGTTTCCTTTTTGCCGCTTGCCGAGTTTGCCCTTAATAATCGGGCTAGTTCTGCTACCTTGGTTTCTCCTTTCTTTTGTAATTCGGGGTTTCATCCTCGTTTTTCCTCTGGTCAGGTGGAGCCTTCTGATTGTCCTGGAGTGGACATGGTGGTGGATAGGTTGCATCGGATTTGGAGTCATGTGGTGGACAATTTGAAGTTGTCCCAGGAGAGGGCTCAGCAGTTTGCTAATCGCCGTCGCCGCGTGGGTCCTCGACTTCTTGTTGGGGACTTGGTGTGGTTGTCTTCTCGTTTTGTTCCTATGAAGGTCTCTTCTCCTAAGTTCAAGCCTCGGTTCATCGGTCCCTATAGGATCTTGGAAATTCTTAACCCTGTGTCGTTTCGTTTGGATCTCCCGGCATCGTTTGCTATTCATAATGTGTTCCATCGGTCGTTGTTGCGGAAGTATGAGGTACCTGTCGTTCCTTCGCTTGAGCCTCCTGCTCCAGTGCTGGTGGAGGGTGAATTGGAGTATGTTGTGGAGAAGATCTTGGATTCTCGTGTTTCCAGACGGAAACTCCAGTATTTGGTCAAGTGGAAGGGTTATGGTCAGGAGGATAATTCTTGGGTGATTGCCTCTGATGTTCATGCTGCCGATTTGGTCCGTGCTTTTCATAGGGCTCATCCTGGTCGCCCTGGTGGTTCTCGTGAGGGTTCGGTGACCCCTCCTCAAGGGGGAGGTACTGTTGTGAGTTCTGTTTTTGGGCTCCCTCTGGTGGTTACTGATGGTACTGGGTGACTTGTGTTCTCTGCGGTCTCTGGTGTCCACCTGTTCCATCAGGTTATGGGAGTTTCCTATTTAACCTGGCTTTTTTGTCATTTCCTCGCCGGCTAGCAATGTAATCAGCGTGTCTTTTTCCCTCTGCTCCCTGTGTCTGTTATCTTCAGGACAAGCTAAGTTTTGATTTTCCTGTTCCACGTTTTGCTTAATTTTTGTCTTAGTCCAGCTTGCAGATATGTGAGTCCTTGCTGCTGGTTGCTCTAGTGGGCTGAAATTACTCCTCATGTTCCATTGAGTTGGCACATGAGTTCAAGTAATTTCAGGATGGTTTTTTGAAGGGTTTTTCGCTGACCGCGCAGTTCACTTTTGTATCCTCTGCTATCTAGCTTTAGCGGGCCTCATTTTTGCTGATTCTATTTTCATAACTACGTATGTGCTATCCTCTCATTTCACCGTTATTACATGTGGGGGGCTGCTATTTCTGTGGGGTGTTTCTCTGGAGGCAAGTGAGGTCTGTGTTTCTTCTTATAGGGGAAGTTAATCCTTCGGCTGGCGCGAGACGTCTAGGAATCATCGTAGGCACGTTCCCCGGCTACTGCTAGTTGTGTGTTTAGGTTCAGGATCGCGGTCAGCTCAGGTTCCATCACCCTAGAGCTTGTTTTGTTTTTGTGCTTGTCCTTTTGGTGATCCCCTGCCATTGGGATCATGACACTCTCCATTACTTACACCAGGGATTTATAGCAGCTGACATTATGCAGCTGAAATCAACCCTAAAAATCATTAGACATACCAGAATTAAATGCTCTGGTGGCTGAGAAAAGCAGTAATTAGCGCTATTCCCAGGTGCCGGGTGCTAACTACAACTGTCCTCATCCTTGCCTCATCTCCCTGCGAAGTATTTCTGCTGTATTTACATGTGCTAATCTCAGGCCGCTAAACGAGTGTGATCGACAATAGTGAAGTCGTTCGCTTGTTTCCCGGCCTCTTTACACCAACTGAGAAAGAATGAAGGGAACAGAATAATCACAATTAGATCAATCTGTCCCCATACAGTATCATGTTATCAGCAGCATATCTACAGTTTACACCGGTGATGTGCTGCTGAGAACAAGGATTTCTGTTCCCACATAAACAATCCAATCACTCGATGAATAGGCGGCATTTTGCTTGTTTAGTATAATACACCCCATAGTGCTCCATATATTATAATGTGCACCTCAGTCCTCCATATAGTATAATGCACACCTCAGTCCTCCATATAGTATAATACACTCCTCAGTCCTCCATATAGTATAATATACTCCTCAGTCCTCCATATATTATAATACACTCCTCAATCCTCCATATAGTATAATACACTCCTCAGTCCTCCATATGGTATAATACACTCCTCATAGTCCTCCATATATTAAAATACACTGCAATTCCTCCATATAGTATAATACACTCCTCAGTCATCCATATAGTATAATGTACTGCCACAGTCCTCCATATAGTATAATACACTCCTCAGTCCTCCAAATAGCCCCGCCATTGTCATCCATGTAGTACAATTCACTTCCCATAGTAATGCACCCCATAGTTCTTCATATAGTATAATGTATTCCCCATAGTCCTCGATACAGTATAATGCAGCCCACATATAGTATAATGATGCCACCCTAGAGTTTAATGCAGCCACCCCACAGAATATATTGTAGCCCCCTTAGTATAATGTAACCCCCAGAGAATATAATGCAGCCCCCTCATATAGAATAATGCAGCCCCCCATAGAACATAATGTAGACCCTCCATAGAATATAATACAGCACCCCATAGAATGTAATACAGCCCTCCCCCATAGAATGTAATGCAGCACAGCCCCCATAGAATGTAATACAGTACAGCCCCCATAGAATGTAATGCAGCACAGCCCCCATAGAATGTAATACAGCACAGCCCTCATAGAATGTAATGCAGCACAGCCCTCATAGAATGTAATGCAGCCAGCCCCCTTAGAATGTAATACAGCGCAGCCCCCGTAGAATGTAATGCACCACAGCCCCCATAGAATGTAATGCAGCCAGATCCCATAGAATGTAATGCAGCACAGCCCCCATAGAATGTAATGCAGCACAGCCCCCATAGAATGTAATAAAGGCACCCCCCATAGAATGTAATACAGCACAGCCCCCATAGAATGTAATACAGCACAGCCCCCATAGAATGTAATGCAGCCTGACCCCATAGAATGTAATGCAGCACAGCCCTCATAGAATGTAATACAGCACAGCCCCCATAGAATGTAATGCAGCACAGCCCCCATAGAATGTAATGCAGCACAGCCCCATAGAATGTAATGCAGCACAGCCCCATAGAATCTAGTGCAGCACAGCCCCCATAGAATGTAATACAGCCCCCCAATAGCCCCGCAATCCAGTTATCACTCAGATATATTTAAAAAAAAAAACACTCTCCTCACCTCTCCTCGTGCCCACGCTGCTCCCGGCTCCTGTCTCAGCAGCTGCAGTCTGCCCACCCGACACACAGCAGGTGCGCGATGATATGATGTCATCGCGCACCCGCAGTGTCAGAGCGGGGAATGATGGGAGAGGGAGCGACAGCAGACCCTCTCTCCTCTATCATTGCATTCAACTGTACTAGTCATAGACGCCGGTATAGTTGAATGCGGCGGCTCTGGCGGGGGGGGGTGAGTCGGTGGCGGGGGGGAAGCGACGCTGGCGAGCGGCCCACGACTGCCACCGGCCCTTCTGGCATTTGCCAGAACTGCCCGATGGCCAGTCCGGCCCTGCCAGCGACCAACGATCAGGGGAACGACTTCGGCATCGTTGAAACTGTCTTCAACGATGCCGAAGTCCCCCTGCAGCACCCGGGTAACCATGGTAAACATCGGGTTATTAAGTGCAGGGCCGCGCTTAGTAACCCAATATTTACCCTGGTTACCATTGTAAAAGTAAAAAAAAAAAAACACTACATACTCACATTCTGATGTCTGTCACGTCCCCCGCTGGCATCCACAGGGTTAAAACTGCTTTCGGCAGGAGCGCTGCTAATGCACGCGCTGCTGCCGAGAGTTTCCCTGCACTGACTGTGTCAGCGCCGGCAGTAACAGCGGTGTCATCACCGCTGTGCTCTGCTTTACGGCCGGCGCTGACACAGTGCAGGGAAACTTTCGGCCGGAGTAGAGCGCCCCCAGACACAGGGCCACAGGTTACTCAATACCGGTCCTCTCTGTCTCAGTTCTGGGGTTGTCACGGTGGCTGGACCCGGTCCGTGACCCTGCTAAGGGGCGTCCAATGAAAGGTGTGAAAGTAGTTTGTCAAGGGTTTGTGACGCCACCTGTGGTGTTCGGTCAGGTTGACCAACGCTGCTTAGGGGTCCGCTGGGGTGATGGAATGGCAGCTAGATGGAATACCTTCCCACAGGTGAAGTATGTCCCCAGGGCTTCCCAGTAGTGTAGGTGGCGATGATGTGAGGCGCAAGTAATAAGGAGGACACAGGGTTGCAATCTCTTTACCTTTTACTGAAGACTTCGGGATCCACAATCCAGAGCACTGTTAACAAGGCTGTCTGAGACCGGCTGGTCCGAAGGCACATCCAGAGTTCCCTTTGCAGGTGGAAATCAGTGCCTACCACTAGCGCCTGTGTGTTGTAGTTCTTCCCTGCTGAGCATTCGGGATAGCCCTCACAACTTCTGTTCTCGTTCTTTCTCTTTCTCTCTCTCTCTCTTCATCCCCCAAGTTATCTGGATAGGATGCACCCGTTTGACGGGAAGGCTCGGAGCTATTCTGGGACCCTAGAGACGCCCCTCTCCACGCTTGCCCCCTATGTCTGCTTAGGTGATGTATGGTAGACAGCCAACCTATAATTAACTGTCCTGCGGTATTTGAAGTAAGGCATAGAGTCAGTTACTTCCTCGGTGTTCCGGTCACCAGCTACGCGCCTCAGTAGGAAGTTGCCATTCTCAAGGCACGACTCCTACTGGCTCTCCTTTGTACTTGATCTCGTTTCTCACTTTCCACAATATCCTTCTCTTCGTGTCCTTTCTTAGGATACCGCAAGGTAGTGTAGGCGCGGTTCCGTTGCTTTCTATTCGTTCTGCTAGGCCCCTGTCAGGAACCCACCCCTGACAGGTCCTCCCTGGAGCTCTCCCAGGCTGCGTTCTGTCTAACTTCCTATCCGACCCCCAGTTTTACCAGTGTGAGGAGTGGCCTAATACATAGTGCCTTTTGCTCCCCCTAGTGGCCGGAGTGTGAAGTGTAATGTGTGCTGTGATACCTGGTCAGGTGAACTCCTTTAGTGCAATCAGACACAACATCACTCCCCTTAGTGGCAGAGCGACATTACTGCAACGACCAGGACTCTGGGGCGCTGCACTCCTTAACCCCCCCCCCCCCCCCCCCCGGTTAAATCCAGTACTCCCGGACTGGGAAAAGAAGAACAACAATACATGTTAGGAAAAAGACATACAAAATTTTGAAATGCTTTGAACAATGTAAACATTATAATACTTCCCTTTATGGGAGGTGAGGTCACTTGAACGTTACAAACGGAAACATGTTTAAACAGTTTAAATAACATTCTATTTTACAGACTATAAATAATTCCTATTACCCAGCCGGGTATTCTACTAAGTGCAAACCTTGGAACAATAATTTAACTTCTCCTTTAAGGGCGTATAAGCTGAAAACACTAAAGGCTTACTATACAACATTACAGTACAAATCTAACGCTTTCTTTACTTCTTCTAACTTCACACAGATGCAGGACCGCCTAGCTACTCGTCTGGGCCTACTGCATCCCTTCTTCTAGGTCCACGGCAAACCATCTCTCTATGGTTCTCAGAAGGACTCACTAACCCCTACGGGTTCACTTACTAGCTCTCTAGCTACATGGCATCTACTATGCAAACATTATCACTATCTTACTACTTAAGGCATCATTATCAAAAAGCAACAAATAACATTCCCTTTTAGAGGGGAAAATCAGTCTTCTCTGAGGTAGTGCAACAATCATCAAGTCACTAATAAATTTTAAGACAAGAGAAACTTTCACGTCGTCATCAGGAACAGTTTCTTCGCAAAGTCTTCATGCTCTGTAAAACCAGTAGGGAGCACCTTTAAGAAGGTGCAAACTATTTACAACACAGTTTGTGAATCATTCACCGTCCACGATTCGGCAGTCTTTTGAAACAATGATAACTTTGTGCAAAAAGAAAAATGTAAAAAAATAGGGATCCCGGGTCAACAAAGGGATCCCTTTAAGAAATAACCCTAGACGGGTTTAGCAGCAAAAGAGCAGGAAACAGTTAACTATTTACAGTTGTCGGGGTTTCGAGGTTTGCTTCTATAACAGGTGACATGACATCAATCGGAAGTGAACACTTCCTGGCCGGGGAAGGTCTGGATCCGTGCTCTCATCCGATGCCTTGTGGACGTCTCTGGGTTGTCTCTTAGGCACAATCAAGTCATTAGTGGTCTGGGTACGGACGGCAGTGTCAGTGGCAGCCTCCGCCATCGGGACGCTATACGCAGGGGTAGTGGTACTGTGTCCCGCGGGTTCGGGGATCGGCGGGATACCGTCACTAGTTTCGGTCGTGACAGTAGGTGGCACTACCACAGGCTCACATCGTCTGACTCTCTTGGCATACCATCCCCGCTCACTCCAGTGGCGGGTGTAGGTCACATGGTCCCCCCTGTACAAGTTTCGAGCAGGAGGTACGCTGTGGGACTGGGCTTCCACGTTACAGCTAGTAACAAAGACTTCAGTCGGCAGCCCTGGTTCCAGTATAAAGCCCCCACACACAGGGCCACAGGTTACTCAATACTGGTCCTCTCTGTCTCAGTTCTGGGGTTGTCACGGTGGCTGGACCCGGTCCGTGACCCTGTAACATAGTAACATAGTAACATAGTTAGTAAGGCCGAAAAAAGACATTTGTCCATCCAGTTCAGCCTATATTCCATCATAATAAATACCCAGATCTACGTCCTTCTACAGAACCTAATAATTGTATGATACAATATTGTTTTGCTCCAGGAAGACATCCAGGCCTCTCTTGAACCCCTCGACTGAGTTCGCCATCACCACCTCCTCAGGCAAGCAATTCCAGATTCTCACTGCCCTAACAGTAAAGAATCCTCTTCTATGTTGGTGGAAAAACCTTCTCTCCTCCAGACGCAAAGAATGCCCCCTTGTGCCCGTCACCTTCCTTGGTATAAACAGATCCTCAGCGAGATATTTGTATTGTCCCCTTATATACTTATACATGGTTATTAGATCGCCCCTCAGTCGTCTTTTTTCTAGACTAAATAATCCTAATTTCGCTAATCTATCTGGGTATTGTAGTTCTCCCATCCCCTTTATTAATTTTGTTGCCCTCCTTTGTACTCTCTGTAGTTCCATTATATCCTTCCTGAGCACCGGTGCCCAAAACTGGACACAGTACTCCATGTGCGGTCTAACTAGGGATTTGTACAGAGGCAGTATAATGCTCTCATCATGTGTATCCAGACCTCTTTTAATGCACCCCATGATCCTGTTTGCCTTGGCAGCTGCTGCCTGGCACTGGCTGCTCCAGGTAAGTTTATCATTAACTAGGATCCCCAAGTCCTTCTCCCTGTCAGATTTACCCAGTGGTTTCCCGTTCAGTGTGTAATGGTGATATTGATTCCCTCTTCCCATGTGTATAACCTTACATTTATCATTGTTAAACCTCATCTGCCACCTTTCAGCCCAAGTTTCCAACTTATCCAGATCCATCTGTAGCAGAATACTATCTTCTCTTGTATTAACTGCTTTACATAGTTTTGTATCATCTGCAAATATCGATATTTTACTGTGTAAACCTTCTACCAGATCATTAATGAATATGTTGAAGAGAACAGGTCCCAATACTGACCCCTGCGGTACCCCACTGGTCACAGCGACCCAGTTAGAGACTATACCATTTATAACCACCCTCTGCTTTCTATCACTAAGCCAGTTACTAACCCATTTACACACATTTTCCCCCAGACCAAGCATTCTCATTTTGTGTACCAACCTCTTGTGCGGCACGGTATCAAACGCTTTGGAAAAATCGAGATATACCACGTCCAATGACTCACCGTGGTCCAGTCTATAGCTTACCTCTTCATAAAGGACGCCCCCTGCTAAGGGGCGTCCAATGAAAGGGGTGAAGATAGTTTGTCAAGGGTTTGTGACGCCACCTGTGGTGTTCGGTCAGGTTGACCGACGCTGCTTAGGGGTCCGCTGGGGTGATGGAATGGCAGCTGGATGGTATACCTTCCCACAGGTGAAGTGTATCCCCAGGGCTTCCCAGTAGTGTAGGTGGCGTTGATGTGAGGCGCAAGTAATAACGAGGACACAAGGTTGCAGTCTCTTTACCATTTACTGAATACTTCGGGATCCACAATCCAGAGCACTGTTAACAAGGCTGTCTGAGACCGGCCGGTCCGAAGGCACATCCAGAGTTCCCTTTGCAGGTGGAAATCTTAGGCCCCTTCCTTTGAATTTTGAAAAAAACGGATCCAGCGACTGATGCCGCCAGATCCGTTTTTTTCTCATAGACTTGTATTAGCGATGGATTGCGACCTATGGCCTCACATATCATCGTCGTACACCGGATCCATCAAAAATTGTTGATCCGGCGGCCGGAGACGACAGACGAAAGTAAAGTTTTTTTACCCGTCGCCGTCCGTCGTTTGCTAGAATGGAAGCCTATGGCGCTGGATCCGTCAAATGACGGAATCCGGTGACGGAATCATTTTTTTTTAACTGAGCATGCTCCGATTTTTTTTAGGATCTAATTAGCCAGATCAGCTGGCTAAATTCGACGGATTGCCACTGATGGCAAAAAAACTGATGTGTGAAAGGGGCCTTACGGATCCGGGAAGAAAAATCTGGGAAGAGATCAGTTATTGAATAACGGGCGAAAAAGTTATGCCACCACAACTTTTTTCCTACTGATTTCTGCTGGATCTGTTCTAAATGATCATTGCTGGACATGTGAACATGGCCTAATAACAACTGGATCATTGATAGAGGAGAGGATAGTTCAAAGATCACCAGTGATCTATGTAAGTGAATGGGTTAATGCAGAGGTGAATCTAGGTTTTCCTGCACCCAGGACAAAAATTCAGTTTGGCGTATTTTCCTATACACAGCTTAAATGGTTTGAGTAATTATCATGTTCCCGCTCACATGCTATTGGCACATTTACAGTCACGTGCCCGACTAGCTGCTCATCCTGATTCTTTTAGTGTTCAATGAAAAAGTAAAGGTCTTGCTTCACTGACTGGACATGTGATGATCACTGGAACTGGCAAACAAGGCTGAATCCTCACAGTAAGAATATTACGAGCAGTTAGAATTTGGCATGCTACAGTGTTGAATTTCATCATTATTGTGCCTAATATAAATACAGATACACCATGACCAGAACCACCATCAGCACATGAATACATCACCAGAACCACCATTAATACATGAATATAGCACCAAGTTTAGTACAGTGATCAATTGCAATGTGGGGTGAGCCCAATTTCAAATTGTTTTGCATGAATCTATAATTCCCCGTTTATCCTTAACCGATTCCCAACCGCCCACTATAGATAAATGTTGGTGCTTGCTGTGGTTTGTGCAGTGCCAACGTTTGTCTAGCCTATCTCCTAGATGGCACGATCAATGGCAATTGCTGTATTTAAAAGATAGTGAGAGGGAGAGCGCTCTTTCACTTACCTCTCAGGCGCCCAAGTGTTGTGATCACGGGTTGGGGATCCAAGAGTTGTCAGGGCAGATAGAGGTCACATGATGACCTCTGGGTCTGCCAGCTATGGTGGCCTGTTAGACTCAGACAGCATTTAAGTCTAATAGGCGATCTTATGCATTGCAATGCATGTGATCAGAAAATTAAAAATTGAAGTCCCATACAATGACAAAGCAAAAAAGGGTTTATTTCTTTAAACTATTAAAACAAGTCACTAAATAAAAAAATAAAAAAAAGAAAACATATTATTATTATTTATTTGCATTTGTGCTCAAAAGTTTACATACCCTGGCAGAATTTTTGCTTTCTTGCCTTTTTTTCAGAGAATATGCATGATAACGCCAAAACTTTTTCTCCACTCATGGTTAGTGGTTGGGTGAAGCCGTTTATTGTCACATTACTGTGTTTTGTCTTTTTAAATCATAATGACAACCCAAAACATCCAAATGACCTGATCAGAAGTTCACATACCCTGGTGATTTTGGCCTGAGAACATGCATAGAAGTTGACACAAATGGGTTTGAATGGCTGCTAAAGGTAACATCCTCACCTGTGACCTCTTTACTTGTAATCAGTGTGTGTGCATAAAAGCTGAGTGAGTTTCTGGGATCCAGACAGACTCTTGCATCTTTCGTCCAGCCACTGACGTTTCTGGATTGTGAGTCATGAGGCAAGCATAAGAATTGTCAACAGATCTGCAGGAAAAGGTAGTTGAAGTGTATAACACAGGAAAGTGATACAAAGAGATATCCAAAGAATTGATAATGCCAGTCAGCAGCATTCAAACTGTGATTAACAAATGAAAAATCAGGGGCTCTGTAAAAGCAAAACGATGGTCAGGTAGACCATCAAAAGTGTCATCAACAACTGCCAGGAAAATTGTTTGAGATGCAAAGAAAAAACCCCAAATAACATCAGCAGAAAACTAGCGGTGTGACTGTTTCAAGATGCACAATAACGAGGCATGCATGGTCAAGTCACCAGAAGAAAGCCATTGCTGCGCAAATGCCACAAAGTATCTTGCCTACAATACGCAAAACAGCACAGAGACAAGCCTCAAAACTTCTGGAACAAGGTAATTTGGAGTGATGAGACCAAAATTGAACTTTTTGGCCACAACCATAAATGTTGCATTTGGAGAGAGGGCAACAAGGCCTATGAGGAAACGAACACCATTCCTACTATAAAGCACACAGGTGGGTTGCTGATGTTTTGGGGATGTGTGAGCTACAAAGGCACAGGAAACTTGGTCAAGGTTGAAGGAAAGATGAATGCAGCATGTTGTCAGCAAATACTGAAGGCAAATTTGCAATCATCAGCAGGAATCTGTGCATGGGACGTATTTGGATGTTCCAAGATGACAACGATCCAAAACACAAGGCAAGGTCGACCTGTCATTGGCTACAGCAGAATAAAGTGAAGGTTATGGAGTGGCCATCTCAGTCTCCTGACCTCAATATCATTGAGCCACTCTGGGGAGATCTCAAGTGCGCAGTTCATGTTAGACAGCCCAGGAATTTACAGGAACTGGAGGCTTTTTGCCAAGAAGAGTGGGCAGCTTTACCATCTGAGAAAATAAAGAACCTCGTCCACAACTGATGAGTCGCCCAGCAGGGCCGTGGGGTACTGGGGGGCATGTCACGGTGGCGACCCAGTCCGTGGCACTGCGCGCCCAAGTAAAAGGCGAACGTCTTTAAAGGGAATAAAGTTTATGTTCGTGACGCCACCTGTGGTATTCGGTCAGTGGGAACCGACGCTGCTTTAAGGGGTCCTCTGGGGTGATGGTATGGCAGCTAGATGGTATAACTTCCCACAGGTGACGTGTATCCCCAGGGCTCCCGGTGTGTAGATAGAAGATGGTGAATGACACAGTAAAGAACGAGGACACAGGTTTGCAGTCTCTTTACCTGGTTTACTGAAGACTTCAGGCAGCCACAGTCCAGGGTACCAGATCACAGGGCAGGCAGGGTCCAGCCAGCTTGGAGGCAAGTCCAGAGTTCCCTTATCCAGGTGGAGATCAAAGCCTTCCTCTAGCGTGGTGGTGTTGTAGTTCCTTACTGCCTATGGCTTCAGATAAGGTCCTCACAGATGGTCTCTCTGTCCCCCATATAGGAGAGGACATAACCCATATGACTGGTGACTTGAGCCTGTTTATAGGAACTCTAGCATGCGCCGGGCTCTATAGGTGTCACCGTGCCTCCTGGGTATTAAGGCGGACAGGTAACTTGCAGTTCAGCTGTCCTGCCGGTCTCTGATGTAAGTCGTGGAGTCCCTTACAACCTTGATGTTCTGGCTACCGGTGTCTGCACCTCAGAAGGAGGCAGCCTGCTCGTGGCTGGTCTCCCACTGGTATCCTCTCCTGTGCTTCTCTCTCCTACACACTCACTGCAATATATTCGGCTTTCGTAGAATCTCTTCCCAGGAGCTGCAGCACTGCGGCTACACAGCTCCGTACACCTTCTTCTGAGTGCCAACAGTGCCCCAAAATAAATATGGCTGAAGTGCTCTTTGAGCACTACGAGTCCATATACCTGACCGATAGGTACTCTAAGAGCAAAATATATTGGATCAATGCAAGAGGTACATGATGGCTTATAACAGGCTACTGGCACTGGAATAGGATATGTGCACATGGCGAGTTTTCAATGTTGAAGACACTACAGGAAAACGGTGGCCATATTTTTCCTGTAGCGTCTTTGTTGGCATTCTCGCATCACTTCTGGCATATTTTTAGACTTTAAATAGCCCAAAGAATGAACATGCTACTTTTGTTAACCTCTTTACAGATTTCAAAGCCTTAAACTGTTAAAAGAAATTACAAAAAACAGAACATGCGCACAGCAATGTAATTTTTACATTGCTGTTCATGATGTTCAGTTTTTGTAGTGTATTTTTGGCACCTTTGAAGGTGGATTCCAGGCAGAATAGGCCTGAAAAAAAAAAACATCTTGTCTAATATAACTGTGTGCATGGATCTAATACCCATCTAAGGTAAATTAATTGAAGGACATCAAAAAAAATCTGACCACTATATCAATGGTGCTCATCAATATATGTAATTATGTTTTAGAGACATAGCTTGATTGGACTCCAGAGCTTATTTCTTTTGAGAACATGTTTTACTTTTATTTCACGAAGTGTATCACAGAAGAAAGTCCCCCAAACATAGGATTGGAAATATATGGTAAAATCCATGGAACGGGAAAGTGATCCTCTCCCCTCAGCACAATGCACTGCCTCTTCATCACCTGCAGATGTCACTCTTGATGCTGCTGTATATGCAGAGTATCAGCTAATGACCACATTCTTACTCAATTAATTAACTACAATTACAACACAAGAACAATCTCACTTACATCTTGTGCAGGTTTCACGCTTTCATACCAATACACATATATCTATGGGGTTGGAGCACCGCAGGTTTGGCCAATGAAATGGAGATAAACTGGCCAAGTACTTTAGACTTACGTCAGCCAAACCCACCAGTGTCGACAGGTTTGGATGACGGTCTGATGTGTATGGGAGCAGCGGCCAAATGATGGTCGGGAGAGATTTTGATCAGACATGTCAGATTTCGGACTGCCGATCGCATTGTTCTCCCTGAGATAAGCCCCAGACCGATGTATCAGTTGAGTTGGTAGCTTTCTCGAAAGAGGGAAACCTGTTGTGCCTAGTCCGGCTCATAGAGCTAGTGAGTCACTACAATGCATCAAGACTAGGCAAACATAGCTGCAAAAATCTCTCACCGTATGATTATACCAGGAAAAAAATAGTGCTGCGCTGTTATACTGTCCCGGCGTTGGATACGACAAAAGATGGTGATCGCAGTGTTGTATCACAACATCACATCTAATGATTATCAATGGAGTTGTGTTGCGACCTCCCATGATAAGACCGTTGGAATTAATCCAACACTACTGGACTATTGAACCGGTGTCATACCACTTTGCCCCCATAGATTTCAATGTAAGTCGTCTGCGAGTTATGACTCTTCATTGTCAGCCATGTGGTTAATTTTAGACAAACTGCCATTATAAAATTATTACAGGATCGCAAGATCCAGAAATATTTTTGGCAATGTGGCTCCTTGCTTGACCAGCATGGGCTAAGACTTTTTTTCCCCCCTATAGGGCTAAGCACCTACTGGCAGGTAGTTTTTAACTACCTGACCACTCCTGTCAGCGATTCTCCTGCTTCCTGTGACGTCACCGAGCAGTTCCTTCTCTTCTGCTCCGCTCTGTTGACGGGGACTCACTGTCAACGTCAGGTTTATTGACAGTGGGCTCCTTGCTGCTTAAGGCTGTCAATCAACATGACGTCGTTACAAAACAAAAACACAAAAAAATAAATTTCAAACAATGGCATTTCCTGAAACATCTTCCTCTACAAAAACTGTTTTGCCCACCTCAAAAAGACTTTGAGTGCCCATACCCAAAAAGTGTGTTCAAGTTGAGTCTTTTTGCTGAGCTTTTTGAAACTGAGCAGAAACTCTCCAAAATCCTCCTAAGAAATCCCCAGAAAACTACTCAAAAATTTGGAGTTTCCGTGGTTTCCTTTTGAAAACTCAGCAAAAAGACTCAATGTGAACACACTTTAAGGATGTATGCACACAACATCTTTTTACAGGAGGCAAAGCCACCAAATTTTTCTAGGCAAAGCCGATTCAGGAAAACAACAGAAGTCTTTTTCCTGACTTTGGTAGTTATTTTGCGACAGCTCTGCTATTGGTGTTTTATGTCGGAATTTTCTAAGAAGTGGTGATGTGTTTCTATTATACTTTTCCTCTGATTGTTCCTCTCCTGGTTTTGTCTTACAAATAATGAGGTAAAATACTGACCAAATTCTCAACATGTGAAGGTGGCCTTAGGGTTGCTAATCGCAATAGGTGTCACTACAGTTCAAGTCCTCTTCCTCTCTGAAGAAGCAATTTGCATTTTTACAAGGCAAAGGAAAAATACACACAGAGTTTTTTGATGCGGTCAAAGAAGATGAATTTTTTCAAGCAGAAGCCACATCAAGAAACAATCCTTTTCTTTTGGAGAAGTTTTTCATTTCCTGGAGAGTTTCCTTAAATGCAATTTGTGACCTTTTAATTGGACAGTGCCTCGTTTAGAGAGATTTCCTTCAGGATCCTCTAAGAAAAAGTGACATGAACTTTTTTTTTTTGGTTCCAGGAGGTGTTTTCAAAACCTGTTAAAAAAAAAACTTAAAAAAAACTTCTGTGTTCACACTGAAAACTAAATCTCCAACAAATCTTCCTCAAAAACCCTCAAAAAGGGTATGTGAACACGACATCTTCCACCAGGAATCAGCCTGAAAAAGCACCCATGAAATGAGCATTTTTTTTGTACATTGCCGAGTACATATTTCGTCTCATGTCACTTCTGTTAGGCTGTGTGCGCACACGATCATGATTTTTCGCTCTTTTTTTTTGCGTTTTTTCACTATAAAAATGCTTAAGCGCATACATATGCATCCCATAATTTATAATGCATTCCGCAATTTTTGTGCATATGTTGTGTTTTTTTTCGCGAAAAAAAAGGCATTGCGGTAAAAACCGCAGCATGTTCATTAACCCCTCTGTGACCTTAGACGTACTATCCCGTCGAGGTGCCCTGGGCTTATCTGACCCTGGACGGGATAGTACGTCATAGCCGATCAGCCGCGCTCACGGGGGGAGCGCGGCCGATCGCGGCCGGGTGTCAGCTGCTTATCGCAGCTGACATCCGGCACTATGTGCCAGGAGCGGTCAAGGATCGCCCCCGGCACATTAACCCCTGGCACACCGCGATCAAAGATGATCGCGATGTGCCGGCGGTGCAGGGAAGCACCGCGCAGGGAGGGGGCTCCCTGCGGGCTTCCCTGAGACCCCCGGAGCAACGCGATGTGATCGCGTTGCTGCGAGGGTCTCACCTCCCTCCCTGCTCCCTCCAGCCCCGGATCCAAGATGGCCGCGGATCCGGGTCCTGCAGGCACTGTGAAGTGGAATAACACGCGATCAAAAGGACAGATATAAATAACCATGGTACCGCTGAAAGCGTCATATTGTCCCGCAAAAAACGAGCCGCCATACAGCATCATCAGCAAAAAAATAAAAAAGTTATAGTCCTGAGAATAAAGCGATGCAAAAATAATTATTTTTTCTGTAAAATAGTTTTTATCGTATAAAAGCGCCAAACCATAACAAAATGATATAAATGAGGTATCGCTGTAATCGTACTGACCCGAAGAATAAAACTGATTTATCAATTTTACCAAACGCGGAACGGTATAAACGCCTCCCCCAATAGAAATTCATGAATAGCTGGTTTTTGGTCATTCTTCCTCACAAAAATCGGAATAAAAAGCGATCAAAAAATGTCACGTGCCCGAAAATGTTTTCAATAAAAACGTCAACTCGTCCCGCAAAAAACAAGACCTCACATGACTCTGTGGACCAAAATATGGAAAAATTATAGCTCTCAAAATGTGGTATTGCAAAAAATATTTTTTGCAATAAAAAGGGTCTTTCAGTGTGTGACGGCTGCCAATCATAAAAATCCGCTAAAAAACTCGCTATAAAAGTAAATCAAACCCCCCTTCATCACCCCCTTAGTTAGGGAAAAATTTTAAAAAATGTATTTATTTCCATTTTCCCATTAGGGCTAGGGTTAGGGCTAGGGTTAGGGTTAGGGTTAGGGTTAGGGCTAGGGTTAGGGCTAGGGCTAGGGTTAGGGCTAGGGTTAGGGCTAGGGCTAGGGTTAGGGCTAGTGTTAGGGTTAGGGCTAGGGTTAGGGTTAGGGTTAGGGCTAGGGTTAGGGCTAGGGTTAGGGCTAGGGTTAGGGCTAGGGTTAGGGTTAGGGCTAGGGTTAGGGCTAGGGTTAGGGTTGGGGCTACAGTTAGGGTTGTGGCTAAAGTTAGGGTTAGGGTTTAGATTACATTTACAGTTGGGATTAGGGTTAGGGGTGTGTCAGGGTTAGAGGTGTGGTTAGGGTTACCGTTGGAATTAGGGTTAGGGGTGTGTTTAGATTAGGGTTTCAGTTATAATTGGGGGGTTTCCACTGTTTCGGCACATCAGGGGCTCTCCAAACACGACATGGCGTCCGATCTCAATTCCAGCCAATTCTGCGTTGAAAAAGTAAAACAGTGCTCCTTCCCTTCCGAGCTCTCCTGTGTGCCCAAACAGGGGTTTACCCTCACATATGGGGTATCAGCGTACTCAGGACAAATTGGACAACAACTTTTGTGGACCAATTTCTCCTGTTACCCTTGGGAAAATACAAAACTGGGGGCTAAAAAATAATTTTTGTGGGAAAACAAAAAGATTTTTTATTTTCACGGCTCTGCGTTATAAACTGTAGTGAAACACTTGGGGGTTCAAAGTTCTCACAACACATCTAGATAAGTTCATTGAGGGGTCTAGTTTCCAATATGGGGTCACTTGTGGGGGGTTTCTACTGTTTAGGTACATTAGGGGCTCTGCAAACGCAATGTGACGCCTGCAGACCAATCCATCTAAGTCTGCATTCCAAATGATGCTCCTTCCCTTCCGAGCCCTCCCATGCGCCCAAACGGTGGTTCCCCCCCACATATCGGGTATCAGCGTACTCAGGACAAATTGGACAACAACATTTAGGGTCCAATTTCTCCTGCTAACCTTGGAAAAATACAAAACTGGGGGCTAAAATATAATTTTTGTGGAAAAAAAATATTTTTTATTTGCACGGCTCTGCGTTATAAACTGTAGTGAAATACTTGGGGGTTCAAAGCTCTCACAACACATCAAGATGAGTTCCTTAGGGGGTCTACTTTTCAAAATGGTGTCACTTGTGGGGGGTTTCTACTGTTTAGGTACATTAGGGGCTCTGCAAACGCAATGTGACGCCTGCAGACCATTCCATCTAAGTCTGCATTCCAAATGGCGCTCCTTCCCTTCCGAGCCCTCCCATGCGCCCAAACGGTGGTTCCCCCCCACATATGGGGTATCAGCGTACTCAGGACAAATTGGACAACAACTTTTGGGGTCCAATTTCTCCTGTTACCCTAGGGAAAATACAAAACTGGGGGCTAAAAAATAATTTTTGTGGGAAAAAATTTTGTTTTATTTTTATGGCTCTGCATTATAAACTTCTATGAAGCCCTTGGTGGGTCAAAGTGCTCACCACACATCCAGATAAGTTCCTTAGGGGGTCTACTTTCCAAAATGGTGTCACTTGTGGGGGGTTTCAATGTTTAGGCACATCAGTGGCTCTCCAAACGCAACATGGCGTCCCATCTCAATTCCTGTCAATTTTGCATTGAAAAGTCAAACGGCGCTCCTTCCCTTCCGAGCTCTCCCATGCGCCCAAACAGTGGTTTACTGCCACATATGGGGTATCAGCGTACTGAGGACAAATTGGACAACAACTTTTGAGGTCCAATTTCTTCTCTTACCCTTGGAAAAATAAAAAATTGGTGGCAAAAATATAATTTTTGTGAAAAAATATTATTTTTTATTTTTACGGTTCTGCATTATAAACTTCTGTGAAGCACTTGGTGGGTCAAAGTGCTCACCACACCTCTAGATAAGTTCCTTAGGGGGTCTACTTTCCAAAATGGTGTCACTTGTGGGGGGTTTCAATGTTTAGGCACATCAGTGGCTCTCCAAAAGCAACATGGCGTCCCATCTCAATTTCTGTCAATTTTGCATTGAAAAGTCAAACGGCGCTCCTTCCCTTCCGAGCTCTCCCATGCGCCCAAACAGTGGTTTACTGCCACATATGGGGTATCAGCGTACTCAGGACAAATTGGACAACAACTTTTGAGGTCCAATTTCTTCTCTTACCCTTGGAAAAATAAAAAATTGGGGGCAAAAATATAATTTTTGTGAAAAAATATGATTTTTTATTTTTACGGTTCTGCATTATAAACTTCTGTGAAGCACTTGGTGGGTCAAAGTGCTCACCACACATCCAGATAAGTTCCTTAGGGGGTCTACTTTCCAAAATGGTGTCACTTGTGGGGGGTTTCAATGTTTAGGCACATCAGTGGCTCTCCAAACGCAACATGGCGTCCCATCTCAATTCCTGTCAATTTTGCATTGAAAAGTCAAACGGCGCTCCTTCCCTTCCGAGCTCTCCCATGCGCCCAAACAGTGGTTTACTGCCACATATGGGGTATCAGCATACTCAGGACAAATTGGACAACAACTTTTGGGGTCCATTTTCTCCTGTTACCCTTGGTAAAATAAAACAAATTGGAGCTGAAGTAAATTTTTTGTGTAAAAAAGTTAAATGTTCATTTTTATTTAAACATTCCAAAAATTCCTATTAAACACCTGAAGGGTTAATAAACTTCTTGAATGTGGTTTTGAGCACCTTGAGGGGTGCAGTTTTTAGAATGGTGTCACACTTGGGCATTTTCTATCATATAGACCCCTCAAAATGACTTCAAATGAGACGTGGTCCCTAAAAAAAATGGTGTTGTAAAAATGAGAAATTGCTGGTCAACTTTTAACCCTTATAACTCCCTAACAAAAAAAAAATTGGTTCCAAAATTATGCTGATGTAAAGGAGACATGTGGGAAATGTTACTTATTAAGTATTTTGTGTGACATATCTCTGTGATTTAATTGCATAAAAATTCAAAGTTTGAAAATTGCGAAATTTTCAAAATTTTCGCCAAATTTCCGTTTTTTTTCACAAATAAACGCAGGTACTATCAAAGAAATTTTACCACTATCATGAAGTACAATATGTCACGAGAAAACAATGTCAGAATCACCAGGATCCGTTGAAGCGTTTCGGAGTTATAACCTCATAAAGGGACAGTGGTCAGAATTGTAAAAATTGGCCTGGTCATTGACGTGCAAACCACCCTTGGGGGTAAAGGGGTTAATATTATGGATTTTTGGCAGATTTCCCACTATATTATTGCATTGGGAATCTCAGGAAAAAAAAACGCAAAAGATCCGCAAAAAAAAAAAAGCGCAAAAAACGCATGCGGATTTCTTTCAGAAAATGTCCGGTTTTGTTCAGGAAATTTCTGCAAGGAATCCTGACGTGTGCACATAGCCTTAACCACTTGAGCGCTCGGATAAGTTTAAAAGAAGTGAAATGCTCAATCTTCGGGTGCCTCCTAATCTTGGGTACTTCATCCTTTTTTTAGCTTATTTTAACTACTTCAGGCTTTGAAAAACATGAATGACATAAAATTGACCTGTCCATTCTTCATGCAGCCGGGGCTTGGATGTTGCTCAATAGTAAATTAAAATGTTGTTTACAAAATCTGTAAAAAAGATGATTTTTTAAAAAAATATGAAAGAGAAAGATGTTTCTGGACCAAAAAAATGGCCAGTGGGTCCTGAAGCGTCTTTCTTTGGCAAGACTCAGCATGTGCTCCAAAAATTCAGCAAAAATAACACAAACAACAAAAACAGCTCAATTCTCCAATCAAAATTCTCCTCCAGAACACCCCGCAAGGGTACAAGGGCACATGGAACCTTTTTTGCTTAGGTTTTTAGAGCTGAAACTGAGCGGAAACTCTTAAGTTTTTGCAAAGTTTTGAGATTTAGTAGAGGATTTGGAGTTTCCAACCAGTTTCTGCTCCTAAAAACTTCTCGAAATACTCCGTGTGCACATAAACCAAGGATATGTGCACACATCTATATGCCAGCATTCCCACCGAGATTTCCCAGGCATGGAAGCGTGAGGAAAACGCTGCATTTTTTTGGACGTCCTTTGTGGTGGTTTCGCCGCAGACATCTTTAATCCACTTTCTATATGTAAATTAGTAGTGGCTTCTAAACCACCCAAAAAAATGGCCGGTCACTAGTGATGAGCGAGTATACTCATTGCTCGAGTTTTCCTGAGCACACTCAGGTGATCTCCGAGTATTTATGACTGCTCGGAGATTTAGTTTTCCTTGCCGCAGCTGCATAATTTACGGCGGCTACCCAGCCTGAGAACATGTGGGGTGGGAAAACCCGAGCAACGAGTATACTCGCTCATCACTACCGGTCACTTCTTTTGACCGTTTCAAGGATTTTGAAGACTGAATCGGTTAAAGGGAACCTTTCAACCCCAAAATTGAAGATGAGCTAAGCCCACCAGCATCAGGGGCTTATCTACAGCATTCTGGAATGCTGTAGATAAGCCCCTGATGTATCCTGAAAGATGAAAAAGAGGTTAGGTTATACTCACACAAGGGCGTTCCTGCTGCGGTCCGGTCTGATGGGCGTCGCGGTCTGGTCCATGGCCTCCTATCTTCTTTCGATGACGTCCTCTTCTTGTCTTCACGCTGCGGCTCCGGCGAAGGCGTACTTTGTCTGCCCTGTTGAGGACAGAGCAAAGTACTGCAGTGCGCAGGCGCTGGGCCTCTCTGACCTTTCCTGGCGCCTGCGCACTGCAGTACTTTGCTCTGCCCTCAACAGGGCAAAGTACGCCTGCGCCGGAGCTGCAGAGTGAATACAAGAAGAGGACATCATTGTAAGAAGATGGGAGGCCCCGGACCAGACCGCGATGCCCATCGGACCAGAACCGGACCGGGACCGCCCCTGGGTGAGTATAATCTAGCCTCTTTTTCTCATCTTTCAGGATACATCGGGTGGCTTATCTACAGCATTACAGAATGATTTACATTGTACTGCACGGAAACTGCACGGAAACTGCGCAGAAACTGCATAGGAACTGCACAGAAACTGCATAGAAACTGCAAAGAAACTGCACAGAAACTGCATCAAATCTGCAGATGCAGATTTAGTGCAGAAAATTCTGCACCACATTTCCTACGTGTGCACATAGCCTAAGGGCGGGCGTGTTTGTGCTGCACCTTTTAGGCCGGCATCACACTAGCGAGTTTTACGGACGTAAGAGCGCATAAAATACGTCCGTAAAACACGCCTAACAAACGTCCCAATTATTCTCTATGCCCTGCTCCTATCTGCCGCATTTTACTGATCAGTATTATACGGCTTTCTACGGCCGTAGAAAATCACAGCATGCTGTGTTTGTCACCGTATTGTGCAAAAAAAACGCCAATGAAAGTCTATGGAAGCCAGAAAAATACGGATTACACACGGACCAGCAGTGTGACTTGCAAGAAATACGCAGCGGTGTTAGAGAGAAAAGCCGGCAATTCAGTGCGGTGTACATTAAAATCACACTGACAGCTTACAGTAGAATAGGTAGAATAAATGTGTACACATAGAATAGGTATATATATATGTCAGTGAGACACATATATGTATATATATTAATATTTCATACAGCGCGAGATAGCTTTAAAGCCGGTAATTCAATTGCCGGCTTTTGCTATCTCCTTCCTAAACCCGACATGATATGAGACATGGTTTACATACAGTAAACCATCTCATATCACCATTTTTTTTGCATATTCCACACTACTAATGTTAGTAGTGTGTATATGCAAAATTTGGCCGTTCTAGCTATTAAATTAAAGGGTTAAATGGCGGAAAAAATTGTCGTGGGCTCCCGCGCAATTTTCTCCGCCAGAGTAGTAAAGCCAGTGACTTAGGGCAGATATTAATAGCCTGGAGAGGGTCCATGGTTATTGCCCCCCCCCCGGCTAAAAACATCTGCCCCCAGCCACCCCAGAAAAGGAACATCTGGAAGATGCGCCTATCCTGGCACTTGGCCACTCTCTTCCCGTGTAGCGGTGGGATATGGGGTAATGAAGGGTTAATGTCACCTTGCTATTGTAAGGTGACATTAAGCCAAATTAATAATGGAGAGGCGCCAATTATGACACCTATCCATTATTAATCCAATAGTAGTAAAGGGTTAAAAAAAACACAATCACATTATTTAAAAGTATTTTAATGAAATAAAAACAAAGGTTGTTGTAATATTTTATTCTACGCTCAATCCTTCTGAAGACCCTCGCTCTGTAACAAAGAAAAAATAATAAACCAACAATATACATACCTTCCGAAGATCTGTAACATCCCACGATGCAAATCCATCTGAAGGGGTTAAAATATTTTACAGCCTGGAGCTCTGCTAATGCAGCTGTGCTTGTGGCTGTAAACCCCGGGGAATGAAGGTAAAGTAGGTCAATGACCTATATTTACCTTCATTCACGGTGAGGTGCCCTCTGCTGGATGTCCCTCGAGCGTGGGAACTTTCCTAGAAAGCTCCCAGGCTCGAGTTCATATGAAGAGAACCAGCATAGGGCGCCTCACCGCAAATGAAGGTAAATATAGGTCATTGACCTACTTTACCTTCATTCCCCGGGGTTTACAGCCACAAGCACAGCTGCATTAGCAGAGCTTGTGGCTGTAAAATATTTTAACCCCTTCAGATGGATTTACATCGTGGGACGTTACAGATCTTCGGAAGGTATGTATATTGTTGGTTTATTATTTTTTCTTTGTTATATATATATAGACAGTATATATGTTTTAAAGTTTTTTTTTACACATGGATCCCTTGTATAGCCGTATGTTGGTTTTGCAAGCCTGCGAGAAAAACATGCAGTACGGATGCCATACGGATTACATACGGAGGATGCCATGCGCAAAATACGCTGACACACCCTGCCTACGCAGGAGCTACGGACCACTATTTTGGGGACTTTTCTGCGTATTACGGCCGTAATATACGGACCGTATTGTCTTACGCCGAGTGTGACGCCGGCCTTACTGTTGCACTTTGGGCTAAAAACTCATTAAAAATAAAGCCACTAAAAACAATGAAAGCAATCATTTCTATTTAAAAATTACTTGCTGTTCATATGTTTAGGCAAAAGACAAGCGTTTAAAAATGGTAACAGCTGACATCCGGCACTATGTGCCAGGAGCGGTCACGGACCGCCCCCGGCACATTAACCCCCAGCACACCGTGATCAAACATGATCGCGGTGTGCCGGCGGTACAGGAAGCATCGCGCAGGAAGGGGGCTCCCTACGGGCTTCCCTGAGACCCCCGCAGCAACGTGATGTGATCGCATTGCTGCGAGGGTCTCTTACCTCCCATCCCTGCAGCAGGCCCGGATCAAAAATGGCCGCGGCATTCGGGTCCTGCAGGGAGGGAGGTGGCTTACCAAGTGCCTGCTCAGAGCAGGCGCTTGGTAAGCCTGCAGCGCTGTAAGTCAGATCGCTGATCTGACAGAGTGCTGTGCAAACTGTCAGATCAGCAATCTGTGATGTCCCCCCCTAGGACAAAGTAAAAAAAAAAAAAAAAAACATCCTACATAAAGAAAAAAAAATATTCTTCCCATAAATACATTTCTTTATCTAAATAAAAAAACAAACAATAAAAGTACACATATTTAGTATCGCCGCGTCCGTAACGGCCCGACCTATCAAACTGGCCCACTAGTTAACCCCTTCAATAAACACCAAAAGAAAAGAAAAAACCGAGGCAAAAAACAACGCTTTATTATCATACCGCCGAACAAAAAGTGGAATAACACGCGATCAAAAAGACAGATATAAATAACCATGGTACCGCTGAAAACGTCATCTTGTCCCGCAAAAAACGAGCCGCCATACAGCATCATCAGCAAAAAAATAAAAAAGTTATAGTCCTCAGAATAAAGCGATGCAAAAATAATTATTTTTCTATAAAATAGTTTTTATCGTGTAAAAGCGCCAAAACATAAAAAAATGATATAAATGAGGTATCGCTATAATCGTACTGACCCGAAGAATAAAACTGCTTTATCAATTTTACCAATGAGAAACACAATTTGAGCGGGCACCATCCACTAATAAGATTTACCGGGGATCACCAGATGCATACAAAATTGACCAAACAATTCATAAGAGAAAAGACTGCATCAAAGAAAAGGGATCACCACGATTCAATTTAACAAACAAGTAACAAATTTTATTAGAACCACACCACACAAACAACTGTAGTAAAAACAATTAAAAACACCCATAAACAATGGGAAATAAGGGTCCATATAATACAAAGTGCAATACTACAACAGCATAATAGGGCCTCATCATCTTGTGTAATGCCGGCTCATACAATAGTGGGAGGAAAGGCAAGTGGCATTAAGGTACAGATCCTACGTGCTAATACACAAATAGAACCTACTTAAACAGTCCCAATAATAGAGAAAGGGCACATATTTATACACGTTACAGCCCCTTTGTGCATGCTGTGACACCTGCTATAGCCTGCCTAATTACCACAAATGTAAGGTGCAAATATATCATGCAGAGCAAATAAGCTGAGCATTACCTAGGGGAGCTAGCTGGGATCGGCTAAAAGATGGAAAAGAGCCGCCCAGCATAGAACCCCCTTCCCACAAAGAAAACAAATACCGGCTGAATGGAAACTCTGCCCTAAAGCTGTATGACCCACGCGTATTGACGCTGGAGGCGTCTTCCACAAGGTCCACAGTCATCCAGTGGCGTGGACCTGCTTTATATATCATACAAGAAGCTTAATAATACATACCAGGTGAGCAGCGCGGTTTCAGCTATGGCTACCAGGAAGTCCCAGTGGCGTGCACAGAGTCCCAGAGCGCAGGCGCAGAGAGCCACGCAATCAATATCCTGCGCAAGCGTCCCATCTGCGTGGAGGGTTGCTCGGACAACTACACAACCCCTAGAGATGCTGGCCGCAGTCTAAGACTAAGGAATAGATGCGGGTATACTGTGCAAGCGCCAGCCCAGCGTCCCTGGCGCCGGCGCGTAGTGAGGGTACTTGAGCGCATAAACAAACCAAGTCCCATCTGCGTGGAGGGTTGCTCGGGCAACCACACAACCCCTGGAGACACTGAACGCAGTCTAAGGGATAGGTGCGGATATACTGCGCAAGCGCCAGCACAGCGTCCGTAGCGCCGGCGCCTGCTGGTAAAAAGGGTTGCCACGGAGCGCATAAAGTGGGAAGTCAGCCGAATGTCAAGAGTAGTCCATTGTTTCACCACAACGTACTGAAGTGGTATCGTTTTATCGACGATATTGTTGTTTTATGGACAGGTTCTGCTGAGGACCTAAAGACCTTTGGGGAGGAGCTAAACAGCAATGAGGTGAACATTCGGCTGACTTCCCACTTCTCTACCAGTACTGTGGATTTCCTTGACCTGAGGATCATGCTCCAGGATAAGCGTATACATACGACCCTCTTTCGGAAGGGTACGGCTACAAATAATCTCCTACATTATTCTAGTTTTCATCCTCGTCACTTGTGAGACAGCATTCCAAAGGGCCAATTTTTGCGCCTCAGAAGAAATTGTAGTCAGCAACCGGACTTCCAAGCAGAATCCAGATTACTCACGGACCGATTTCGAGAACGGGGGTATCCCAAGAGGATTGTTGCTGATGCCTATGAACATTCTCGCCAGAAATCGAGGGAGGAGGCCTTGAAACCACGGGTGAGAAACAATGTATATTCTTCCAGCTTGATCACCCAATTTAACAACCAATGGGGGGACATACGTAGAGTTATGGAGGACAATTGGGGCATCTTGCTGAGTGATGGCAGACTCAGACAGATCATCCCGGATAAACCTAGGATGGTGGCCAGGAGGGCAAGGAATCTTAAAGACTGTTTATCGAACAGCCATTTTAGACGCCCTACAGGGAGGATTCGAGTGAATTGCCCGACCTATGGCTCTTACCCATGTGGGGGATGCTCCATATGTATGTACATGATAGCGGAGGCTGGTGTGTCGTTACCTTCTCTACCCTTTCAGGTGTCTCCCAAATCATTCTTCAACTGCCGCACTCGAAATCTGGTCTACGCTCTGATCTGCGGTTGTGACAAAGTTTATGTCGGACAAACCACCCAAGAGCTGCGCCGCAGGATACAGCAACACGTGTCTAACATCTGCATGGCTAGGACGGACAAGAGTAAGGGTAAGCAGATCACCTCAGTGGCAGCTCACTTTTTGGATAGGCACAACGGCTCCCCTAGAACCCTTAGGGTGATGGGGTTGGAGAGTATACCCCTCAGTATCAGGGGAGGGAGAATTACGGACGAACTATTGAGGAGGGAATCCCGATGGATATACAAACTGAACAGCCTGGCACCCTGTGGCTTGAATGAGGAGCTGTTGTACACAGGCTTCTATAAGAAGTTGTAGTGTAGTATTGTTGGGAAGGACAGGGGAAGAGGGGTATTTTGGTTTACTTTATAGGAAGATTTCTATATTTACTTCCTCCCCCCCTCCCCCTTTCTTTTTCTTTTTCTTTTTCTCTCCCCCCCCCCCCCCCTTTTTTTCTTTTTTTCTCTTCCTTTTTTTTTTTTTTTTACATTTATATTTACTTTTTCTTATATTATTCTAGTTGGTGATTCCTCTAGCATCCCTCTCCTTCCTGCTTTCAAGTTAATATATCGGGGACCATGGATGACTAGCAAGCCCTGTTGTTACGAATCTGAACGGACTATGGGAGCTGTCACACTTTCCGGATGGATATGACTCTGTATACAGATCGGTTCGGGCCATAGGACCAAGCAATGGATGGGGCTATGCGCATGGACTCTGATACCACAACTGGATTAATTATTTATGATGTAGTTATCATTATTATTATTATTATTATTATATATATAATTTATTTTTTTTTCTTTCCCCTCTTTTGTGCATGCTGTCTCGCCTTTCATATAGATACTATCTGTTGGGTTAGGCTTGTTACCCCCTTTCCGAATGCTCTCCTACTAAGGACTATACTCAAACTTATGGGTCTTTCAGTATTATACATTATGGTCTGACCACAGCTACACTCGTATAAACTCTTTTGTATATAAAGCTGGCTCAGGTCCCAATTTGGTTCCAACCCATGATAATTGGCAGAGCACAAAAATTAAGGTTCTTTGTGCCTTAGATGACTATTTTTTAAGCTCTACGCTGCATAAGCATGCTCTGAGCCTCTGTTAGAACTAATTTAAATGGTTTTCACCTCTATTGTTATATAGTTGTGTAATAACAAAGAGTTTTTGTGCTATAGGAATTTGTATCATGCACCTTGTATTAGACAATTCGCCGATAATGAATACAATCTCTTTACCTAGTTACAAAGGGCGCTTGCGCATATGGTGTGTGACACTTTGGGTTATTACTGAGGGTCCGTATGCATGGGCACTATAGGTGCCCTGCTAATGGCGCCATTCCACCTTCTGTACGGTGATGGGTTACGATCTGATTTTATTATTGTGCGCTTTTATATCTGTTAGGTTTTCAGCTATATAGGGCTGTGTATGGGATTAGTTGATATTGGTGTGGTCTAAACTCCTCTGTATGGCTGGAAACTAGCGCAGCGTAATGACTGGGCACATGGGTCCGGTTTGGGACTTGGTATGTTTATGCGCTCTCTTGTTGACACGGGTTGCCGTGGCAACCCTTTTTACCAGCAGGCGCCGGCGCTACGGACGCTGTGCTGGCGCTTGCGCAGTATATCCGCACCTATCCCTTAGACTGTGTTCAGTGTCTCCAGGGGTTGTGTGGTTGCCCGAGCAACCCTCCACGCAGATGGGACTTGGTTTGTTTATGCGCTCTAGTACCCTCACTACTAGCCGGCGCCGGCGCCAGGGACGCTGGGCTGGCGCTTGCGCAGTATACCCGCATCTATTCCTTAGTCTTAGACTGCGGCCAGCATCTCTAGGGGATGTGTAGTTGTCCGAGCAACCCTCCACGCAGATGGGACGCT
Source organism: Ranitomeya imitator (assembly GCF_032444005.1). NCBI lineage: Eukaryota > Metazoa > Chordata > Amphibia > Anura > Dendrobatidae > Ranitomeya > Ranitomeya imitator. The sequence continues at coordinate 630,350,053 of NC_091285.1, forward strand.
TGCGCAGGATATTGATTGCGTGGCTCTCTGCGCCTGCGCTCTGGGACTCTGTGCACGCCACTGGGACTTCCTGGTAGTCATAGCTGAAACCGCGCTGCTCACCTGGTATGTATTATTAAGCTTCTTGTATGATATATAAAGCAGGTCCACGCCACTGGATGACTGTGGACCTTGAGGAAGACGCCTCCAGCGTCGATACGCGTGGGTCATACAGCTTTAGGGCAGAGTTTCCATTCAGCCGGTATTTGTTTTCTTTGTGGGAAGGAGGTTCTATGCTGGGCGGCTCTTTTCCATCTTTTAGCCGATCCCAGCTAGCTCCCCTAGGTAATGCTCAGCTTATTTGCTCTGCATGATATATTTGCACCTTACATTTGTGGTAATTAGGCAGGCTATAGCAGGTGTCACAGCATGCACAAAGGGGCTGTAACGTGTATAAATATGTGCCCTTTCTCTATTATTGGGACTGTTTAAGTAGGTTCTATTTGTGTATTAGCACGTAGGATCTGTACCTTAATGCCACTTGCCTTTCCTCCCACTATTGTATGAGCCGGCATTACACAAGATGATGAGGCCCTATTATGCTGTTGTAGTATTGCACTTTGTATTATATGGACCCTTATTTCCCATTGTTTATGGGTGTTTTTAATTGTTTTTACTACAGTTGTTTGTGTGGTGTGGTTCTAATAAAATTTGTTACTTGTTTGTTAAATTGAATCATGGTGATCCCGTTTCTATGATGCAGTCTTTTCTCTTATGAATTGTTTGGTCAATTTTGTATGCATCTGGTGATCCCCGGTAAATCTTATTAGTGGATGGTGCCCGCTCAAATTGTGTTTCTCATTGTTTACGTGTAACCAACTACTGTGGTTGGCTTTTCTGGGTGGTGGCACATCTGGGTAAGTGTATATTAAATATGGATTTGAATTCCAGGGAGGCAGCTTGGCGGAGCCAAGGTTTGGATATTTTTGGTCCACTTGAGGGGCCTAAGGATGTCCCAGTACCCAGTGATGGGGGGTTTGAGTCCCTCACAACTGAGATAATTAACCTACATAAAAGTCTCACCAAGACTTGGTGGAACCTCAAGACATTAGAGGAATATAAAAAACAAAATTTAGTGCCTAGGGGGTTGCGGGTACACATATTCCCAGCTTGGGAGGTAGACACAGACTTTAAGGCGAAATGGGAGAGTGGATTGCATAAGTGCTCATTTCTTTTGATTGATTTATTGATTGACCATGACCACCAGGTATTGTCGAACCTTAAGGAGGAGATCAGGAGTAAAGAGGGGAAGCTTGACACCTTTGCTAATAGGGAGTTGGTTATCCCCTTTAAGGAAAGACTCAAACTGATTGTGGATCGTTTTGAAAAGGACATCATCAGGGGCAAACGGGATAAATTTCAGAGGGACAAGTCGGACTATGCGGAGGGGAAAGCATTTAGGTGGACACATCAAGGAAACAAGAGGAGGAGCTTTAAGAGACCACAGACTACGGTAGCCAATGATCCAGGACCTCTGGATACTGTTTCCAGCGATTTTTTAATCCACGGACAGGAGCGACCGCGAAAGCGGCACTGACGGGGGAGAAGAAGACACGCGAATAACAAAGAAAAGGAACGGGAGGTACAAGGAATGGTCACCCAGCTTCAGGAGGGTGACCCGTCTGAACAACCGCAGGAGATAGATCAGGAGATGACCGGATCCAGCCACACGGAGACAGAGACCGGTGAGTTGAACATCATCAATTTGTCCTCCCATATTCTAACCAGTACGGAGAGATCTGTATTGGCTAAGGGCTTATCCTTCTCCCCTATGAGAACTCTAGATAAATTTGAGCTCACTAAGGATCTGTACCTGTTTTGCAGGCAACTGACGTTCAAACTACTATACCAACATCCCTCTATGATGGACGGGTTGAGCGACCTTGATAGACAAGCACTTCAGGATTTGACTGAGCTGCTAGTTGAAAGTGAGAATGATCAGGGTAGAAGGAAATTTAGTGGCCGTCTGCCATCACAGGCAACACCGTCCTTTTCGCTCTTCCCGGCCTTTCAGATCTTTTTTGATAAAACCAGTAGGGACATCAGGGAACTGAGGGAAAATAGACATCGCCAGAACAACAGGCCCTAGGGAGGAGAGACAGGCCCTGCACAATTTAAAATCAAATAATCTGTTTGAAATCAAGGAGGCAGATAAGGGGGGCAACATAGTGCTGTGGCCAAAATATATGTATTGCCTGGAGGCAAGGCGACAATTGGGCAATACACAGCACTATGTTGCCCTACCCTCTGACCCCACGTCGGTATTCAAGTCTGGTTTGGACAGGCTACTTATGAATGCTTACACCCGGGGCATTATTGATAAGAAGGAATTGGACTATATAATGGTTAAATTTCCAGTAATTCCAACTTTCTACATGCTCCCAAAGGTGTATAAGTCACTGACCAATCCCCCGGGCAGACCTATCGTCTCGGGGATTGGGGGACTTTTTGAAAAAGCCTGTATTTACCTGGATTTTTTCCTACAGCCCCTCGTTCTTGGCCTGGAGTCCTATATCAGAGATTCTTCATTCCTAATCCAACAGCTGGAAACATTGGAGATACCGGACAATACAATCCTTGCAACATTTGACGTAGAAGCGCTCTACACGAACATCAAGCATGAACTAGGCATAATGGCTGTGTCCTTCTTCTTGGACAAACACTCCACAGGTAATAGGGGGCATGACTCCTTCATCCTGGACTTGTTAAGGATGATCCTGGAAAGGAATTATTTTGTGTTTGATAGAGTGTATAACAAACAAGTGTCCGGAACCGCCATGGGGGCTAGATGCGCGCCATCATACGCGAACCTATTTATGGGATGGTGGGAGGAGACCCAAGTCAAGAGTAGTCCATTGTTTCACCACAACGTACTGAGGTGGTATCGTTTTATCGACGATATTGTTGTTTTATGGACAGGTTCTGCTGAGGACCTAAAGACCTTTGGGGAGGAGCTAAACAGCAATGAGGTAAACATTCGGCTGACTTCCCACTTCTCTACCAGTACTGTGGATTTCCTTGACCTGAGGATCATGCTCCAGGATAAGCGTATATATACGACCCTCTTTCGGAAGGGTACGGCTACAAATAATCTCCTACATTATTCTAGTTTTCATCCTCGTCACTTGTGAGACAGCATTCCAAAGGGCCAATTTTTGCGCCTCAGAAGAAATTGTAGTCAGCAACCGGACTTCCAAGCAGAATCCAGATTACTCACGGACCGATTTCGAGAATGGGGGTATCCCAAGAGGATTGTTGCTGATACCTATGAACATTCTCGCCAGAAATCGAGGGAGGAGGCCTTGAAACCACGGGTGAGAAACAATGTATATTCTTCCAGCTTGATCACCCAATTTAACAACCAATGGGGGGACATACGTAGAGTTATGGAGGACAATTGGGGCATCTTGCTGAGTGATGGCAGACTCAGACAGATCATCCCGGATAAACCTAGGATGGTGGCCAGGAGGGCAAGGAATCTTAAAGACTGTTTATCGAACAGCCATTTTAGACGCCCTACAGAGAGGATTCGAGTGAATTGCCCGACCTATGGCTCTTACCCATGTGGGGGATGCTCCATATGTATGTACATGATAGCGGAGGCTGGTGTGTCGTTACCTTCTCTACCCTTCCAGGTGTCTCCCAAATCATTCTTCAACTGCCGCACTCGAAATCTGGTCTACGCTCTGATCTGCGGTTGTGACAAAGTTTATGTCGGACAAACCACCCAAGAGCTGCGCCGCAGGATACAGCAACACGTGTCTAACATCTGCATGGCTAGGACGGACAAGAGTAAGGGTAAGCAGATCACCTCAGTGGCAGCTCACTTTCTGCTTTTACCAAACGCAGAACGGTATAAACGCCTCCCCCAAAAGAAATTCATGAATAGCTGGTTTTTGGTCATTCTGCCTCACAAAAATCGGAATAAAAAGCGATAAAAAAATGTCACGTGCCCGAAAATGTTACCAATAAAAACGTCAACTCGTCCCGCAAAAAACAAGACATCACATGCCTCTGTGGACTCAAATATGGAAAAATTATAGCTCTCAAAATGTGGTAACGCAAAAAAATATTTTTTGCAATAAAAAGCGTCTTTCAGTGTGTAACGGCTGCCAATCATAAAAATCCGCTAAAAAAGTAAATCAAACCCCCGTTCATCACCCCTTAGGGAAAAATTATAAAAATGTATTTATTTCCATTTTCCTATTAGGGTTAGGGTTAGGATTAGGGTTGGGATTAGGGCTAGGGTTAGGGTTAGGGCAAGGGTTAGGGTAGGGGCTAGGGTTAGGGCTAGGGTTAGCGTTGGGGCTAGGGTTAAGGCTACAGTTAAGGTTGGGGCTAAAGTTAGGGTTAGGGCTAAAGTTAGTGTTAGGGTTTGGATTACATTTACGGTTGGGAATAGGGTTGGGATTAGGCTTAGGGGTGTGTTGTGAATTCAGCTTTTGGGCTCCCTCCGGTGGTTGTAGAGGGTAATGCAGTTGTGACTGGACTGCAGGATTGGACAGGTGTATCGACTAATTGCAAAACTGACTGGGGTATATAGCCTTGCTGGACTCTTTAGTCCCTGCCAGTTGTCCATTGTTTTTGAAGGATTCACTTCCCTGCTGGTCTCTCCAGTTTGCTGTGCTTTTCTACAAAGATAAGTCCTGGCTTTGTTTTTGCTGTCCACCTGCTGTGGACCTTAAAGTTTTGTGCATATTCATGTTTTTGTCTTGTTCAGCTTTGTCTGTGAAGGATTTTTTGCAGCTAAGCTGTGTCTCTGGAGATGCAGATATACCCCCCCATGTCTTTAGTCAGATGTGGTGATTTGTATTTTCTGTGGTGGATATTTTCTAGTGTTTTTATACTGACTGCATAGTACTCTGTTCTATTCTTTCTTTTTAGCTAGTATGGCCTCCCATGGTAAAATCTGATTTAATTTCTGCGTATGTTATTTCCCTCTCCTCTCACCGTCAATATTTGTGGGGGGCTATCTATCCTTTGGGGATTTTCTCTGAGGCAAGATAGGTTTCCTGTTTCTTTCTTTAGGGGAAGTTAGATCTTAGGCTGTGCCGAGGGGTCTAGGGAGTGTCAGGTACCCCCACGGCTATTTCTAGTTGCGCTGCTAGGTTCAGGGTTTGCGGTCAGCACAGGGACCACCTTCTCCAGAGTACGTCTCATGCTGCTCCTAGGCCACCAGATCATAACAGTACAACTGGCCAACAATGAGTTAATTGCATCTCAGAAGAAGGGAGAGAAGCTTTTGAGCCACTTTTTTTCCTTAGCCTGTTCCTCCGTCTTTACCTCTGGGTGGCTGCGGAACCTAGTAATAACATGAGTGTTCAGGAGTTAGTTTCTCGTGTGGATCAGCTTGCTGCTAGGGCACAGGGTATTTCAGAATATATTGTTCAGACTCCTGCCTTAGAACCTAAGATTCCCACTTCTGATTTATTCTTTGGTGACAGATCCAAATTTTTGAGTTTCAAAAATAACTGTAAACTGTTTTTTGCATTAAGACCCCGGTCTTCTGGTGATCCTATTCAGCAGGTTAAAATCATCATATCTCTGCTGCGTGGTGACCCACAGGATTGGCAATGCTGCTTTGCTTAATGTTGATTCGTTCTTTCAGGCATTGGGGTTGTTGTATGATGAGCCTAATTCTGTGGATCAGGCTGAGAAAATCTTGTTGGCCCTGTGTCAGGATCAAGAAGCGGCAGAATCGTATTGCCAGAAATTTAGAAAATGGTCTGTACTGATTAAATGGAATGAGGATGCCTTGGTGGCAATTTTCAGAAAGGGTCTTTCTGAATCCGTTAAAGATGTTATGGTGGGGTTCCCCACGCCTTCTGGTCTGAGTGATTCTATGTCTCTGGCCATTCAGATTGATCGGCGCTTGCGCGAGCGCAGAGTTGTGCACTCTATGGCGTTGTCCGCTGAGCGGAGCCCTGAGCCTATGCAGTGTGATAGGACTTTGTCTAGAGCTAAACGTCAAACATTCAGGCGTCAGAATAGGTTTTGTGTTTTTACTGCGGCGAGTCTGCTCATGTTATTTCCGATTGCCCTAAGCGTATAAAGAGAATCGCTAGTTCTGTTACCATCAGTACTATACAACCTAAATTTCTGTTATCTGTGACCTTGATCTGCTCATTGTCATCATTTTCTGTCATGGCATTTGTGGATTCAGGCGCCGCTCTGAACTTAATGGACTTAGAATTTGCCAGACGTTGTGGTTTTCCCTTGCAGCCTTTGCAGAACCCTATTCCTTTGAGGGGCATTGATGCTACACCGTTGGCTAAAAATAAGCCCCAGTTTTGGACACAGCTGACCATGTGCATGGCGCCAGCCCATCAGGAAGATTGTCGTTTTCTGGTGTTGCATAATTTGCATGATGATATTGTGCTGGGTTTTCCATGGTTGCAGCTACATAATCCGGTGTTAGATTGGAAATCCATGTCTGTGACTAGTTGGGGTTGTCAGGGGGTTCATGATCAGGTTCCTTTGATGTCAATTTCCTCTCCCCCCTCTTCTGAAATTCCTGAGTTTTTGTCAGACTTCCAGGATGTATTCGATGAGCCCAAATCCAGTTCCCTTCCACAGCATAGGGACTGTGATTGTGCTATTGACTTGATTCCAGGTTGTAAATTCCCTAAGGGCCGACTTTTCAACCTGTCTGTACCTGAACATACCGCCATGCGGAGCTATATTAAGGAGTCTTTGGAGAAAGGGCATATTCGGCCATCTTCTTCACCGTTGGGAGCAGGGTTCTTTTTTGTTGCCAAGAAGGATGGCTCCTTGAGACCCTGTATTGATTATCGCCTCTTGAATAAGATCACGGTCAAATTTAAATATCCTTGGCCTTTGCTTTCTGATTTGTTTGCTAGGATTAAGGGGGCTAGCTGGTTTACTAAGATTGACCTTCGAGGGGCATATAATCTTATTCGTATTAAGCAGGGTGACGAATGGAAAACTGCATTTAATACGCCCGAAGGACATTTTGAATACCTTGTGATGCCATTCGGACTCTCTAATGCCCCATCTGTGTTCCAATCCTTCATGCATGATATCTTTCGGAGTTATCTTGATAAATTCATGGTTGTATATTTGGATGATATTTTGATTTTTTCCGATGATTGGGAGTCTCATGTGAAACAGGTCAGGATGGTATTTCAGATCCTCCGTAATAATGCTTTATTTGTGAAGGGGTCAAAGTGCCTCTTTGGAGTGCAGAAGGTTTCTTTTTTGGGTTTCATTTTTTCTCCCTCATCTATGGAAATGGATCCGGTTAAGGTTCAGGCCATTCATGATTGGATTCAGCCCACATCTGTGAAGAGCCTTCAGAAATTCTTGGGCTTTGCTAATTTTTATCGTCGTTTCATTGCCAACTTCTCCAGTGTGGTTAAACCTCTGACCGATTTGACCAAGAAAGGCCCTGATGTGGCGAATTGGTCCTCTGCGGCTGTCTCTGCCTTTCAGGAGCTTAAACGCCGATTTACTTCTGCTCCGGTGTTGCGTCAGCCAGATATTTCTCTTCCATTTCAGGTTGAGGTTGGCGCGTCTGAGATTGGGGCAGGGGCCGTTTTGTCTCAGAGGAATTCTGATGGTTCCTTGATGAAACCATGTGCCTTCTTTTCTCGGAAGTTTTCGCCTGCGGAACGCAATTATGATGTCGGCAATCGGGAGTTGTTGGCTATGAAGTGGGCATTTGAGGAGTGGCGACATTGGCTTGAGGGGGCCAAGCACCGTATTGTGGTCCTGACCGATCATCAGAATCTGATTTACCTCGAGTCTGCCAAACGGCTGAATCCTAGACAGGCTCGATGGTCCCTGTTTTTCTCCCGTTTTGATTTTGTGGTCTCGTACATTCCTGGTACTAAGAATGTTAAGGCGGATGCCCTCTCTAGGAGTTTTTTTCCTGATTCCCCTGGGGTTCTTGAGCCCGTCGGCATTTTGAAGGAAGGGGTGATTCTTTCTGCCATCTCCCCTGATTTACGACGGGTTCTTCAGGAATTTCAGGCTAATAAACCTGACCGCTGTCCTGTGGGGAAACTGTTTGTTCCTGATAGATGAACTAGTAAAGTGATTTCTGAGGTTCATTGTTCTGTGTTGGCTGGCCATCCTGGGATTTTTGGTACCAGAGATTTGGTTGGTAGGTCCTTTTGGTGGCCTTTGTCGCGGGATGTGCGTTCTTTTGTGCAGTCCTGTGGGATTTGTGCACGGGCTAAGCCTTGCTGTTTCCGCGCTAGTGGGTTGCTTTTGCCATTACTGGTCCCCGAGAGGCCCTGGACACATATTTCTATGGATTTTATTTCCGATCTTTCGGTTTCCCAAAGAATGTCGGTTATCTGGGTTGTCTGTGACCGATTTTCTAAGATGGTTCATTTGGTGCCTTTGCCTAAATTGCCTTCTTCTTCTGATTTGGTTCCGTTGTTTTTTCAGCATGTGGTACGTTTGCATGGTATTCCGGAGAATATTGTGTCCGACAGAGGTTCCCAGTTTGTTTCTAGGTTTTGGCGGGCCTTTTGTGCCAAGCTGGGCATTGATTTGTCTTTTTCTTCTGCATTTCATCCTCAGACAAATGGCCAGACTGAGCGAACTAATCAGACCTTGGAGACCTATTTGAGATGCTTTGTTTCTGCTGATCAGGATGATTGGGTGGCTTTTTTGCCATTGGCTGAGTTTTCCCTTAATAATCGGGCTAGTTCGGCTACTTTGGTTTCGCCTTTTTTTTGTAATTTTGGTTTTCATCCTCGTTTTTCTTCTGGGCAGGTTGAGCATTCTGACCTTCCTGGTGTGGATTCTGTGGTCGACAGGTTGCAGCAGATTTGGGCTCATGTGGTGGACAATTTGGTGTTGTCTCAGGAGGAGGCTCAGCGTTTTGCTAACCGTCGTCAGTGTGTTGGTTCCCGGCTTCGGGTTGTGGATCTGGTTTGGTTATCTTCCCGTCATGTTCCTATGAAGGTTTCTTCCCCTAAGTTTAAGCCTCGATTTATTGGTCCTTATAGGATTTCTGAGATTAATAATCCGGTGTCCTTTCGCCTGGCGCTTCCGGCATCTTTTGCTATTCATAATGTCTTCCATAGATCTTTGTTACGGAAATATGTGGAGCCCGTTGTTCCCTCTGTTGATCCTCCGGCCCCTGTGTTGGTCGATGGGGAGTTGGAATATGTGGTTGAGAAGATTTTGGATTCTCGTTTTTCGAGGCGGAAGCTTCAATACCTTGTCAAATGTAAGGGTTATGGCCAGGAGGATAATTCTTGGGTTTCTGCCTCTGATGTCCATGCCGCTGATTTGGTTCGTACCTTTCGTCGGGCTCATCCTGATCGGCCTGGGGGCTCTGGTGAGGGTTCGGTGACCCCTCAAGGGGGGGGGGGGGGTACTGTTGTGAATTCAGCTTTTGGGCTCCCTCCGGTGGTTGTAGAGGGTAATGCAGTTGTGACTGGACTGCAGGATTGGACAGGTGTATCTACTAATTGCAAAACTGACTGGGGTATATAGTCTTGCTGGACTCTTTAGTCCCTGCCAGTTGTCCATTGTTTTTGAAGGATTCACTTCCCTGCTGGTCTCTCCAGTTTGCTGTGCTTTTCTACAAAGATAAGTCCTGGCTTTGTTTTTGCTGTCCACCTGCTGTGGACCTTAAAGTTTTGTGCATATTCATGTTTTTGTCTTGTTCAGCTTTGTCTGTGAAGGATTTTTTGCAGCTAAGCTGTGTCTCTGGAGATGCAGATATACCCCCCATGTCTTTAGTCAGATGTGGTGATTTGTATTTTCTGTGGTGGATATTTTCTAGTGTTTTTATACTGACCACATAGTACTCTGTTCTATTCTTTCTTTTTAGCTAGTATGGCCTCCTATGCTAAAATCTGATTTCATTTCTGCGTATGTTATTTCCCTCTCCTCTCACCGTCAATATTTGTGGGGGGCTATCTATACTTTGGGGATTTTCTCTGAGGCAAGATAGGTTTCCTGTTTCTGTCTTTAGGGGAAGTTAGATCTTAGGCTGTGCCGAGGGGTCTAGGGAGTGTCAGGTACCCCCCACGGCTATTTCTAGTTGCGCTGCTAGGTTCAGGGTTTGCGGTCAGTACAGGGACCACCTTCTCCAGAGTACGTCTCATGCTGCTCCTAGGCCACTAGATCATAACAGGGGTGTGTCTGGGTTAGAGGTGTGGTTAGGGTTACCATTGGGATTAGGGTTAGGGGTGTGTTTGGATTAGGGTTTCAGTTATAATTGGGGGGTTTCCACTGTTTAGGCACATCAGGGGCTCTCCAAACGCAACATGGCGTCCGATCTCAATTCCAGTCAATTCTGCTTTGAAAAAGTAAAACAGTGCTCCTTCCCTTCTTAGCTCTCCTGTGTGCCCAAACAGGGGTTTACCCCAACATATGGGGTATCAGCGTACTCATGACAAATTGGACAGCAACTTTTGGGGTCCAATTTCTCCTGCTACTCTTATGAAAATACAAAACTGGGGGCTAAAAAATAATTTTTGGGGTAAAATTTTTTTTTTATTTTTACGGTTCTGCGTTATAAACTGTAGTGAAACACTTGGGGGTTCAAAGTTCTCACAACACATTTAGATAAGTTCCTTGGGGGGTCTACTTTCCAAAATGGTGTCACTTGTGGGGGGTTTCTACTGTTTAGGTACATTAGGGGCTCTGCAAACGCAATGTGACGCCTGCAGACCAATCCATCTAAGTCTGCATTCCAAATGATGCGCCTTCCCTTCCGAGCTCTGCCATGCGCTCAAACGGTGGTTCCCCCCCACATATCTGGTATCAGCGTACTCAGGACAAATTGGACAACAATATTTAGGGTCCAATTTCTCCTGTTACCCATGGAAAAATACAAAACTGGGGGCTAAAAAATAAATTTTGTGGAAAAAAAAATATTTTTTATTTTCACGGCTCTGCGTTATAAACTGTAGTGAAACACTTGGGGGTTCAAAGCTCTCACAACACATCTAGATGAGTTCCTTAGGGGGTCTACTTTCCAAAATGGTGTCACTTGTGGGGTTGTGGGGGGTTTCTACTGTTTAGGTACATTAGGGGTCTGCAATCGCAATCTGACGCCTGCAGACCATTCCATCTAAGTCTGCATTCCAAATGGCGCTCCTTCCCTTCTGAGCCCTCCCATGCGCCCAAACGGTGGTTTCCCCCACATATGGGGTATCAGCGTACTCAGGACAAATTGGAAAACAACTTTTGGGGTCCAATTTCTCCTGTTACCCTCGGGAAAATACAAAACTGGGGGCTAAAAAATAATTTTTGTGGGAAAAAATGTTTGTTTTATTTTTACGGCTCTGCATTATAAACTTCTGTGAAGCCCTTGGTGGGTCAAAGTGCTCACCACACATCTGGATAAGTTCCTTGGGGGGTCTACTTTCCAAAATGGTGTCACTTGTGGGGGGTTTCAATGTTTAGGCACATCAGTGGCTCTCCAAACGCAGCATGGCGTCCCATCTCAATTCCTGTCAATTTTGCATTGAAAAATCAAACGGCGCTCCTTCCCTTCCGAGCTCTCCCATGCGCCAAAACAGTGGTTTACCCCCACATATGGGGTATCAGCGTACTCAGGACAAATTGTACAACAACTTTTGGGGTCCATTTTCTCCTGCTACCCTTGGTAAAATAAAACAAATTGGAGCTGAATTAAATTTTTTGTGAAAAAAAGTTAAATGTTCATTTTTATTTAAACATTCCAAAAATTCCTGTGAAACACCTGAAAGATTAATAAACTTCTTGAATGTGGTTTTGAGTACCTTGAGGGGTGCAGTTTTTAGAATGGTGTCACACTTGCGTATTTTCTATCATATACCCCTCAAAATGACTTCAAATGAGATGTGGTCCCTAAAAAATAGTGGTGTTGTAAAAATGAGAAATTGCTGGTCAACTTTTAACCCTTATAACTCCCTAACTAACAAAATTTTTTGGTTTCAAAATTGTGCTGATGTAAAGTAGACATGTGGGAAATGTTACTTATTAAGTATTTTATGTGACATATCTCTGTGATTTAATTGCATAAAAATTCAAAGTTGGGAAATTGCGAAATTTTCACAATTTTTGCCAAATTTACGTTTTTTTCACAAATAAATGCAGGTAATATCAAAGAAATTTTACCACTATCATGAAGTACAATATGTCACAAGAAAACAATGTCAGAATCACTGGGATCCGTTGAAGCGTTCCAGAGTTATAACCTCATAAAGGGACAGTGGTCAGAATTGTAAAAATTGGCCTGGTCATTAACGTGCAAACCACCCTTGGGGGTAAAGGGGTTAATGTAAAGGTACCTTCACACATAACGATATCGTTAAGGATATCGTTGCAACGTCACGCTTTTTTGTGACGTAGCAACGATCCCGCTAACGATATCTTTATGTGTGACAGCGACCAACGATCAGGCCCCTGCTGGGAGATCATTGGTCGTGGGGAATGATCAGGACCTTTTTTTGGTCGCTGATCACCCCGCTGTCATCGTTAGATCGGCGTGTGTGACGCCAGTCCAGCGATGTGTTCACCTGTAACCAGGGTAAACATCGTGTTACCAAGCGCAGGGCCGCGCTTAGTAACCCGATATTTACCCTGGTTACCATTGTAAAAGTAAAAAAAAAAAACAGTACATACTCACATTCTGATGTCTGTCACGTCCCTCGGCGTCCACAGGGTTAAAACTGCTTTCGGCAGGAGCGCTGCTAATGCACGCGCTGCTGCCGAGAGCTTCCCTGCACTGACTGTCAGTGCCGGCCGTAAAGCAGAGCAGAGCGGTGACATCCGGTGGTTACCCGGGGACTTCGGCATCATTGAAGACAGTTTCAACGATGCCGAAGTCTTTCCCCGGATCGTTGGTCGCTGGAGAGAGCTGTCTGTGTGACAGCTCCCCAGCGACCACACAACGACTTACCAATGATCGCGGCCAGGTCGTATCGCTGGTCGTGATCGTTGGTAAATTGTTTAGTTTAACGGTACCTTAAGAGCAGTGAGAATGGATTCTTTACTGTAAGAGCAGAGACTTCATGGATTATTTACTATAAGAGCAGTGAGACTATGGATTCTTTACTATAAGAGCAGAGAGATTATGGACGTCTTACTGTGAGAGCAGTGATATTATGGACTCCTTACTGTGAGAGCAGTGAGATTATGGATTGTTTACTATAAGAGAAGTGAGAGTATGCATTCTTCACTGTAAGAGCAGTCAGATTATGGATTATTTACAGTAAGAATAGTGAGATTATGGTTTCTTTACCGTAAGAGCAGTGAGATTAAGGATTCTGTATTGTAAGAGCAGAGAGATTATGGATTATTTACTGTAAGAGTAGTGAGATTATGGATTCTTTACTGTGAGAGCAGTGAGACTATAAATGCTTTACTGTAAGAGCAGTGAGATTATGGATTCTCTACTGTAAGAGCAGTGAGATTATGGAATTCTCTGCCACAGGATGTTGTAATCTTTGATTCACTACAAAAGTACAAGGAGTTCCTAGATGTCTTTTTTGATAAATATAATATTAGAGGCAGTAGCGTAGCTACCGGGGGGCAGAGGGTGTGAGCGCCCCGGGCCCGGAGCTCAGAGGGGGCCCACCCAGAGTTACGCTACTGCAACTGTAACTGTATCGGCGCTCGCATTTAGCCGATACAGCTGACCGCATTGATAAGGGAAGGAGCAAGCAGCGCTCCTTCTCCCATCACCCCCCTGTCAGTGTCTGATGTCACCGCCGCCGACATTAACAGTGGGAGCGGTGACGTCACCACCAGGCGCCCACTGTCAGAAGATGAGAGGGAGCTCAGAGCACTGCTGGAACAAGGAGGAAGAGACGTGAGTATTTATTGTTTTTGTTATGGGGGCTGCCTTATACTACAGGGTCTGCCTATAGGGTAGGGGTACTGTCTTATACTACAGGGTCTGCCTACAGGGGTACTGTCTTATACTACAGGGTCTGCCTACAGGGGTACTGTCTTATACTTACAGGATCTGCCTATAGGGGTACTGTCTTATACTACAGGGTCTGCCTACAGGGGTACTGTCTTATACTACAGGGTCTGCCTACAGAGGTACTGTCTTATACTTACAGGGTCTGCCTATGGGGGTACTGTCTTATACTTACAGGATCTGCCTATAGGGGTACTGTCATACTACAGGGTCTGCCTATGGGGGAACTGTCTTATACTACAGGGTCTGCCTACGAGGGTACTGTCTTATACATACAGCATCTGCCTATGGGAGTACTGTCTTATGCTACAGGGTCTGCCTATATGGGTACTGTCTTATACTACAGGGTTTGCCTATGGGGGTACTGTCATACTTACAGAGTCTGCCTATGGGGGTACTGTCTTATACTACAGGGTCTGCCTATGGGGGTACTGGCTTATACTTATAGGGTCTGCCTATAGGGGTACTGTCTTATACTACAGGGTCTGCCTATGGGGGTACTGTCTTATACTGCAGGATCTGCCTATGGGGATACTGTCTTATACTTCAGGGTCTGCCTATGGGGGTACTGTCTTATACTTACAGGATCTGCCTATAGGGGTACTGTCTTAAACTACAAGGTCTGCCTATGGGGTACTGTCATACTTACAGGGTCTGCCTATAGGGGTACTGTCTTATACTACAGGGTCTGCCTATGGTGGTACTGTCTTATACTACAGGGTCTGCCTATGGGGGTACTGTCTTATACTTACAGGATCTGCCTATAGGGGTACTGTCTTATACTACAGGGTCTGCCTATGGGGGTTACTGTCATACTTACAGGGTCTGCCTATAGGGGTACTGTCTGATACTACAGGGTCTGCCTATGGGGGTGCTGTCTTATACTTACAGGTTCTGCCTATGGGGGTACTGTCTTATACTACAGGGTCTGCCTATGGGGGTGCTGTCTTATACTACAGGGTCTGCCTATAGAGGCACTGTCTTATACTTACAGGGTCTGCCTATGGGGTGCTGCCTTATACTACAGGGTCTGCCTATGGGTGTGCTGTCTTATACTACAGGGTCTGCCTATAGAGGTACTGTCTTATACTTACAGGGTCTGCCTATGGGGGTACTGTCTTATACTACAGGATCTGCCTATGGGGGTTCTGTCTTATACTTACAGGATCTGCCTATGGGGTACTGTCTTATACTACAGGATCTGCCTATGGGGGTGCTGCCTTATACTACAGGGTCTGCCTATGGGGTGCTGCCTTATACTACAGGGTCTGCCTATGGGGTGCTGCCTTATCCTACAGGGTGTACCGCCTTATACTACAGGGTCTACCTATGGGTGCTGCCTTGTGCTATAGAGTCTGCCAATGGGGAGTGCATTATACTATATTGTGGACTATTTGGTGCATTATACTATATGGAGGCCATCGTACAGTATGGGGATTACAGTGAAGGGTCCATCATACAGTGCTGGAGCCATCAAACAGTTTGGAGGCTACTAAGGAGCCAATATACTGTGTAGGTGGTACTATACAGTGAGGGGGCATTATACTGTGTATAAGAGAGCATCATACTGTTTATAGGGGAGCTGTACAGGGGGGAGACACGGAACATTATTAAATGTAAAGTGGGCTCTTATTGTTATATTGGAACTCAGGTTACTGTGACTATTAAAGGGGCACACAGGGCAATATTACTTTCTAGGGGGCAAAATGTGGGCACTGTTTTCTAGGGCACTTGCACCCGGCATTACTATATTATAGATGGGGGGCTTTAGAATTTAGAGGGCACAGAGAATCACACAGCAGGTGCAGTAATAGGGACACATACGGCAGCAGCTGCTCAGTATTTGGGTAACGGGCAGTAATAGGGACACATACAGCAGCAGTGGCTCAGTATTGGGGTAACAGGTGCAATAATAGGGACATACAGCAGCAGCAGCTCAGTGTTGGGGTATCAGGGGCAGTTATAGGGACACATACGGCAGCAGCGGCTCAGTATTGGGGTAACAAGTGCAGCAATAGGGACATACAGCAGCAGCGGCTCAGTATTGGGGTATCAGGGGCAGTAATAGGGACACATACGGCAGCAGCGGCTCAGTATTGGGGTATCAGTGGCAGTAATAGGGACACATATGGCAGCAGCGGCTCAGTATTGGGGTATCAGGGGCAGTAATAGGGACACATATGGCAGCAGCGGCTCAGTATTGGGGTATCAGGGGCAGTAATAGGGACACATACGGCAGCAGCGGCTCAGTATTGGGGTATCAGTGGCAGTAATAGGGACACATATGGCATCAGCGGCTCAGTATTGGGGTATCAGGGGCAGTAATAGGGACACATACGGCAGCAGCGGCTCAGTATTGGGATATCAGGTGCAGTAATAGGGACACATACGGCAGCAGCGGCTCAGTATTGGGGTATCAGGGGCAGTAATAGGGACACATACGGCAGCAGCGGCTCAGTATTGGGATATCAGGTGCAGTAATAGGGACACATACGGCAGCAGCGGCTCAGTATTGGGGTATCAGGGGCAGTAATAGGGACACATATGGCAGCAGCGGCTCAGTATTGGGGGTATCAGGGGCAGTAATAGGGACACATACGGCAGCAGCAGCTCAGTATTGAGGTATCAGGGGCAGTAATAGGGACACATACGGCAACAGCGGCTCAGTATTGGGGTATCAGCAGGATGAGGAGTTTGTGCAGGTTGGGAATAGATGGTGATGGGGCTGGAATGTGAGAAGTGAAACGTGTCTTTGTTGTATTTTCTGCAGGTGAGTCATTGCTGGAAGAAGTTGTCATGTCGGTCTGGGCCAGATGGAAAAGACGGGAAAAATGAACAATTCCATCAGAAAGGACATCAGCGGTAAGTCATTATATGTAACTGTGCTGTGATCTCTTATATGTTCTGTAGGGCTGGTATCTACCACTGACCATATGGCGGTAATATCCATGTTGGTCTTTATATAGAGATTATCTTCAGTAACAGCGCGGTCACCTGCTGAGGTCCTCCTCTATTAGGGTATGTGCACACGTAGGAAAAGAGGTGCAGAATTTTCTGCACAAAATCTGGATCTCCTAGCAGAGTCCGCAGCCGCGGATTTACCGTAGTTTTTGTGCGGAATTGATGCGGATTTTGTGCAGATTTTCAGTGGTTTTTGCCTCTGCGGAATTTTAACATGGAGGGGTGCAGAAACGCTGCAGATCCGCACAAATATCACAAACCAAAAAAAATGAAGTATAACAACTCACAAAGTACATATAAAATTCAATATTTATTAATGCTCATCTAGCAACATTAAAATTTGTTAGAGACAAAGAGTCCAGTTATATGATCACAACAATAAACATAAGACAGAAATATGAGAATATTGAGAATGGGTGCAATAAAAAAACCATGTTGCACCATGGATGTAGCAAAAGGGGAAGTATATAAAGGCTCGGTGGCACAAGAACAGTAACTGCCAATGGGGTAAAATAAAGTGCCCAGTGCTAAATAGTATCCCTAGCAGCTATATGGAGTGCAAGCATCCTAATCAAATAAAGGGTAAGTACCCTATAGTTCAGCCACCCCACATTAATAAGAATATAGGAGGACTAGTCCCATATCCACACCTTACCCTTTTCCTTCTCCATAGTCCACAACACGCGCCCCTACGCGCGTTTCGCCCTCAGCTTCGTCGGGGGGCCCGCATATTGCTTATGTCTCCCATGTCCTGCTTTTTATAATCCGCGGCAGTGTCAATAAATGGCGCATGTCTATGACGATAACGGCCGCTGCACGACGCATCATACTACGCGCCAACATGGCGGTGCGGGTCACCGGAATAAACCGGTGACGTCATTGACCCGCACACGTCACAAACAGGCGCCCGGAGGATGCCGCAGCTATTGACCGCGTCCCAGACATGCGCACTGACTACGTACCAGCTTCTCATGCAGGCACAGATGGAATTCTATTGTGCAGGGTAAGGACGGTCCACTAATGTGCACCGCCCACCAAGCACATCACTATTACGTCATCTGCAATACGATCGAATGGATGCTATTACGAGCAACTACAGTGTAATGAGAAATTCCCACTTATTAATCATTAAGCGGTGTAGCAATCACACCTAGCCATTACATAATTAAATGCAGTGCGAACATAAAAACAGATAAACAAGTGAAAAAATGAATAAAAAAATAAATGAAAAAATAATAACAGGTGAGATCTATATGATAATGCTACATCATAGCAAACAGAGAATAAGGCTAACATCAGAGGAACTAAAAGTGACACAGTGCAAAAATATATGTATATATATAAAAGGCATCCAGATGCATTATCATATAGATCTCACCTGTTATTATTTTTTCATTTATTTTTTTATTCATTTTTTCACTTGTTTATCTGTTTTTATGTTCGCACTGCATTTAATTATGTAATGGCTAGGTGTGATTGCTACACCGCTTAATGATTAATAAGTGGGAATTTCTCATTACACTGTAGTTGCTCGTAATAGCATCCATTCGATCGTATTGCAGATGACGTAATAGTGATGTGCTTGGTGGGCGGTGCACATTAGTGGACCGTCCTTACCCTGCACAATAGAATTCCATCTGTGCCTGCATGAGAAGCTGGTACGTAGTCAGTGCGCATGTCTGGGACGCGGTCAATAGCTGCGGCATCCTCCGGGCGCCTGTTTGTGACGTGTGCGGGTCAATGACGTCACCGGTTTATTCCGGTGACCCGCACCGCCATGTTGGCGCGTAGTATGATGCGTCGTGCAGCGGCCGTTATCGTCATAGACATGCGCCATTTATTGACACTGCCGCGGATTATAAAAAGCAGGACATGGGAGACATAAGCAATATGCGGGCCCCCCGACGAAGCTGAGGGCGAAACGCGCGTAGGGGCGCGTGTTGTGGACTATGGAGAAGGAAAAGGGTAAGGTGTGGATATGGGACTAGTCCTCCTATATTCTTATTAATGTGGGGTGGCTGAACTATAGGGTACTTACCCTTTATTTGATTAGGATGCTTGCACTCCATATAGCTGCTAGGGATACTATTTAGCACTGGGCACTTTATTTTACCCCATTGGCAGTTACTGTTCTTGTGCCACCGAGCCTTTATATACTTCCCCTTTTGCTACATCCATGGTGCAACATGGTTTTTTTATTGCACCCATTCTCAATATTCTCATATTTCTGTCTTATGTTTATTGTTGTGATCATATAACTGGACTCTTTGTCTCTAACAAATTTTAATGTTGCTAGATGAGCATTAATAAATATTGAATTTTATATGTACTTTGTGAGTTGTTATACTTCATTTTTTTTGGTTTGTGATATTTGAGGAAGTATTTCAGGGTATTTACCCCACTGGTCCCGTGTAATCCAGACGGGACTGCTTTTTGGCAATGGTATCTGTTTCCGAGATTGTGTTTCAGATCCGCACAAATGAAGTGACAGGCATTTCTTTGAAATCTGCAGCAATTCCGCACTGATTTTTCCGCACCATCTGCACATCTTTTTTTTTGCCATTGAATAACATTATACATCACAGTGCGGATCTGGAGCGTTTCTGCGCGGAAAAATCCGCTGCGGATCTGCAGCAAATCCGCATCGTGTGCACATAGCCTTAGGATGCGTCACCCAGTTGTAATCAAGGTTAGGAACCCACTCAGAAGCTTCGCCCCCCTGAACTAAATCCCTAGCTACTGTACGCCTCTGATTACAGGTTATGGGCACTAGATTTTGTGATGGGACGTTCATCCTGAGAACTAGTCTGATTGAAGTATGTTGAGTCGACAACAAATTTTTCCCGTAATATGGAGCTATTAGTATCTGCCCCATGGGGTTTTTGCCTTCCTCTGGATCAACAGCTATAGTTTGAACTTGATGTACTTGTGTCTATGTTCAACCTTATAACTATGAATAAAATTGTTAGGGAGACAACAGACAAAAAAAAAATAGCAAAAGACTTCTCAAGTTTACAAAACCTCCATGGAACAGGAAAGTTTCCAGAAGCATCTTCTGCTTTTTAAACAGCAGAAAAAGCCACAGTGTGAACACACCCCAAGAGTCTGCTTTTTGGAAAACACTGCTGCATCACTGGTGACCACCAGGTGGCGGTAGGAAGCCTTACACACCTGTGTAGTGTAGTTTGTTCCTTATCTTGGGAAGGAGTCACATATACTTTATGACACAGTAATTAGAAGGCAGAAGCCTGGAGACAGTAGTGGGTAAGCAAGCGGTCTTTCAAGAGTTTCCAGAACACATCCCAACACATCCCAAAGGCACACGGAGTCTTTTTGCTCTTTGGAGCAAAAACTCAAACTTTAGAAGATTTTTGAGATTTGGGAAGCTTCTGTTAAGTTTCGGAGTGGCCACCTCCAATAGACGTATCTGACCGACAACGATGCACGACAGAGAACACGTCAGCACCATTAGGGTATGTGCACACGCTGCGGATCCGCAGAGTTTCCGCAGCGGTTTCCCATGAGTTTACAGTATAATGTAAACCTATGGGAAACGAAATCCGCAGTGCACATGCTGCGGAAAAAAAAACGCGCGGAAACGCAGCGGTTTATATTCCGCAGCATGTCAATTCTTTGTGCGGATTCCGCTGCGGTTTTACACCTGCTCCAATAGAAAACTGCAGGTGTAAAGCCGCAGTAGAAACCGCAATAAATCCGCAGGAAAAACCGCAGCGGTTTTGCACTGCGGTTTTCCAAATCCGCTGCGGAAAAATCCGCAGTCCTCCAGAATACATGTGCACATGCCCTTATAGTCTATGGTCCTGTTTTGCATGAGGTTCTGATGCAAGCCTTGACGGGACCATTTAATGGGTGGCAAAGCGCCACAAGAGATGCCCTGTGCACATTCCTTAAGGGCGTGTTCTCCTAAGCCCCCATACACATGCATTATAATTGGATGAGGGGCTTTGTCTATGATGTCAGCTTAAATGATCGGGCATTGAAATTTAACAAGCCTAGTCCTCATACTCTGCAAGGGGATAATCGGAAGACCCCCTATACATAAGACAGTCCCGTTGAGATTGGCGGGATCAGACGACTTTGCACTAATGTGTATGGAGCCGTACGATTTTCTTATTAATTAATTAAGACTCACATCTGCTTTTTTAGACATCAAACTAATGAAGGGGGGAATCACCACAGGTAAGCCTAGTTGTAGATTATTCATAGGATTAAGGGGTTATCGGGACCACAGAGCTGAACATAGGGTGCGCCCAGGAACACCCTAATATAGTCCTACATAAGTCCTGTATGAGCGGAGGCAGCTCATTTCCTGGGTGCTCATCATCACCAAACACACCTATGCACACCTATGACCGGGATTATTGTTATGTGACACTTCTGTGTTTCTTACCATTTTATTAGCACCGGGGACATGTGCACGTCCGCTGCGTACTTCTCTCAATGCGGCAGAAAATGGGTGCCCAAGGCAGATGATGCCCCATTTTTAAATAATGGAGTTCCTGGTGTTGCCAGGTGGCAATGCAAACCGCTGACTGTTATGTGTGAGAGTGGCTGCACAAGATAACTGTGTCTGGTATGTGAGCAGCGTGTGCCCACCGGATGCCCGTCCATCGCAGATACGCACACTGTACTATACAAACAGAAGTATTGCATTGTCAGGGGGTGAATGGATGTGTGCACAGTGCCATAACTCACAGGATGGTGTACACTTCCTGGCACTTTGTATAAATTACTGATATTGATGTTCTTATTGATGCCAGTGAATAATGTCATCTCCTGCTAAGTGTTAGTGAGAGTTATAGGCGCAGCGCCACCTGCAGGATCAAGAGCTAAAATAAAGAAATAATATACCTGCTCCGGAAAGAAATAAAATGTCCTTCTCCCCATAAATCTATTTTAAACCCTTATTTGAACTCCTTGTGTTTTCTCCCTCTAGTTACCTACCTATACCCAATATTGCCATTTCCGTGTGTGTTTCTACCTTTACTCCCCTGCAGCACGCCCGATGTGTTGGGGTCATGTTTGACTCAGATCTTTCCTTCACTCCCTACATCCGATCACTCGCTCGCTTATGTCACCTACACCTCAAGCACATCTCTAGAATTTGACCTTTTCTCACCTTTGAAACTGCAAAAACTCTTACTGTCGCTCATATTCATTCTCATCTGGGCTACTGCAACTCTCTACTAATCGATCTCCCTCTTACTAAACTCTCCCCTCTCCAATCAATCCTCAATGCATCAACAAGAATCATATTTCTGGCCAGCCGCTACACCGATGCCTCTGCCCTGTGCCAGTCATTGCACTGGTTACCCATCCGCTGCAGAGTCCAATATAAACTTATCACTCTCACTCACAAAGCTCTCCAGAGTTCTGCACCACCCTACATCTCCCTCGTCTCAGGCTACCACCCTACCAGTGCCCTCCGTTCCACTGATGACCTAAGGCTACTTTCACACATCAGGTTTTTGGTTTCAGGCACAATCCGGCAAATTTGGTAAAAAACGGATCCGGTGTAAATAGTGAAAAAACGGATGCAAACTGATGGGATCCGTTTTTTAGCCGGATCCGACTCTATGTACTGCGCATGGTTTTTGAGGAGAGAGAGAGAGAGAGAGAGAGAATCTCCATGCCAGAATAAAAAAAAAACAAAGCTTCTGGGCATGCTCAGTGTGTTAAAAACAGATTCGGTCGCCGGAAACGTTCTTTCACACATCAGTTCCAAGCGTTTATTGCCGGAAACGTCCCTACAGGCTTTTTCGCCGGACACAAAAAACGTTGCAGGAGACGTTTTTTGAATCCGGCAAAAAAGCCTGAAGGGACGGATCCGGCACAAAACGGATGAAACGGATGTCCTTCAGGCACAATCCGGCAGTAATACAACTCTAAGGGGAAAAAACGGATCAGGCATCAGAAAAAAACTGATCCAGATTGTGCCTGAAACTGACGGATTGTGCCTGAACCAAAAACCTGATGTGTGAAAGCAGCCTAAGACTAACATCTTCCATAATCCAATCCTCCCACTCCTATCTCTTAAGGTACCGTCACACATAACGATATCGTTAACGATATTGTTGCTTTTTGTGACGTAGCAACGATATCGTTAAGGAAATCGTTCTGTGTGACAGCGACCAACGATCAGGCCCCTGCTGGGAGATCGTTGGTCGCTGAGGAAAGTCCAGAACTTTATTTCGTCACTGGACTCCCTGCAGACATCGCTGGATCGGCGTGTGTGACACCGATCCAGCGATGTCTTCACTGGTAACCAGGGTAAACATCGGGTTACTAAGCGCAGGGCCGCGCTTAGTAACCCGATGTTTACCCTGGTTATCAGCGTAAAAGTAAAAAAAACAAACACTACATACTTACCTACCGCTGTCTGTCCCCGGCGCTGTGCTCTGCACTCCTCCTGTACTGGCTGTGAGCACAGCGGCCGGAAAGCAGAGCGGTGACGTCACCGCTCTGCTTTCCAGCTGACCGACGCTCACAGCCAGTGCAGGAGGAGTGCAGAGAAGCACAGCGCCGGGGACAGACAGCGGTAGGTAAGTATGTAGTGTTTGTTTTTTTACTTTTACGCTGGTAACCAGGGTAAACATCGGGTTACTAAGTGCGGCCCTGCGCTTAGTAACCCGATGTTTACCCTGGTTACCAGGGGACTTCGGCATCGTTGGTCGCTGGAGAGCTGTCTGTGTGACAGCTCTCCAGCGACCAAACAGCGACGCTGCAGCGATCGACATCGTTGTCGGTATCGCTGCAGCGTCGCTGAGTGTGAAGGTACCTTAAGACTTCTCTCGTGTTGCTCCAGGTCTCTGGAATGCTCAGAACATGTTGGTGATTATGATTTATTGTTCTTTTTCTGGAGAGCAGACTTTGGGGAATGGCCCGATGGTTTCCAGAGACAATACTTTATTAATAGACACTGAAGATTAAGGTTGGTGGAGGCTCCCGGGTGAGAAATGTAGAGCGGGCCTATCCATTAGACTTCATTGCATTGTGCTGGCCTGCTTGGAAAGAGGGTGCCCTTTAAAGGGACACTGTCACCTGAATTTGGAGGGAACAATCTTCAGCCATGGAGGCGGGGTTTTTGATTCACCCTTTCCTTACCCGCTGGCTGCATGCTAGCTGCAATATTGGATTGAAGTTCATTCTCTGTCCTCCATAGTACACGCCTGCACAAGGTAATCTTGCCTTGTGCAGGCATGTACTACGGAGGACAGAGAATGAACTTCAATCCAATATTGCAGCCAGCGGGTAAGGAAAGGGTGAATCAAAAACCCCAAAACCCCGCCTCCATGGCTGAAGATTGTTCCCTCCAAATTCAGGTGACAGTGTCCCTTTAAGTCATAGGGTTTGATTAGCTTGCAGTGCCACAAGTCAAAGGCTCCCTTGTGACCGCTACACCAGATCGGAAGCACCAACATGGACAGGGAGGTGGAAACCTCGGGTAAAGTGACTCCTGTGCCCTCCGGCTAAACAGACGCTCACGGCAAATGTCTTATGCTTGTGGCTAACTGTAGCCCCACCTGCAGTCAATGGGAGTGACGGAAGCTATGCCCAAAGCTTCTTAAGAACCTCAGCCACAGTTGTCCAAAATACCAGATACCCTCTTAAGGGTAACCTGTTAAGTGACCACTGCAGCCAATCACTGGGCTCAGCAGTGATGTCGAGGTAGGCAACACAACACCAGTGCAGCCAATGACTGATTTATCACTGCTACCACTATGCCAACCAAGCCCTGGGCAATGCAGGAGGATGCAACAGGTAAGTATGCTCATTTTCTTCTCTTTACAAAGAGCAAGGTCACTTCACACGCAGAGGTTTTTTTAATGGCATTTTTTACAATTTTTTTGAGACTAACAACAGCCCACTACACACATTTTTTGTTTGTGGCCTTTAGGTGGAGGTTTTAGGGTCAGTGATATCTTGTCATATTAGAACCCATTTTCAAATAGCTTATTAGCCGGAGGTCTCCATTTAGGACCCTCATCTTCAGGCCAGAATGGAGAGCAGCTTCGCAGAGTGCCTCTTGCTCTGGAGAGTCTATGAGAAGAGTTTATTTAGGTCAATATGGATGGTGTAATGCTTCATGTCCCCAGTGATGGCGCTGCAGTAGTATTACACACTTACCATTGAGTATGGAATCCAATTGACCTTGGCAAAAAAAAAAAAAAACAACAAACCTTATATCAGCGTCTTCTGGGACACTCTACCAAAAAAAGAAAAAAGACTATAGAGAAGATTCATCAAAGTGTTATTGCCCTCCCCCCCCCCCCCCAAAAAAAAAAAAGTTGTTCAATAAATTTTCCACTCTAGGTGTCTTTCTCACCAGTTTGATGCATCTCTGTGAAAATGTGTAGAGCTGGGGAGGGATGGGATATATAACTAGGACGAGGATAGCAACGTGATGCTTGGACTGGCCGGCGGCTCTCCTGACCCGAGTGTGGATGCATGTATTTCTATGCAGCTGTCACAGTCAGGTCAGGACAGCAGACGGCCAGTCCGAGCATTGCGTTACGATCCTCGTCCATCTGACTCTTCCCTTACTGACGTTTTTTCTTATTCCAGAAATCTTATTCCAGTCCCCAAATGAATTAACATTTCAGGGGGAGGCGGCAATCTACTAATAAGATGCGTCAAATTCATAATGAATTTGGTGCATCTTATTCCTACATGCCCCTCATTAAAAGTGGAGTACAAAACCCCAGTCTTATTGGGGTCTATAAGTTTCTCTCTTGCTGTTATTTGCCAGGTGATCCTGGAGGGAAACGTGTGAAGCGCGTTAGACAAAAATGTTTTGTAACTGGTGGAAAAATATTTAGAATTGAGAGTCCTCAGTGGTTGATACCTTTTAATGGCTAACTGAAAAGATGGTAACAAATTGCAAGCTTTCGAGACTACACAGGTCTCTTCATCAGGCAAAGACTAAAACAAATTCTGAAGAATCACATATTTATGCACAACACAGCACAGAGAAAAAAAAGGGGAAAAACCATGGATAAGACAGGTGACATGAAGCAGAATTACCATGAGTGATAAACAGTTATGTCCATAAATATTGGGCCAGTTCTTAGATAAGGATTGTTTTATTGGGGTCTGGTTCTGTTGTGATGACCCCTCATAGTCTGAGGGGCAAGTTCCTTAGTTGATGTAAAAAGACATAAATCCATGCGACACATTCATTCCTGCAGTGAGTGTGTCAAAGGTCGTCATCAGTTTATACTTCCAGACTCTTCTGTCTCTCTTAGATTTGAAGTTACCTTTTAACACAAGTAATTTCATGTCCACAATGTTATGATTTAGGAGACAAAAATGTTTTGCCACAGGTAGATCCATTCTTTTTTCTCTTATTGTGTGGCGGTGAGAATTCATTCTTGTTCTAAGCTTTTGCCCTGTCTCCCCCACATACAGACCCCCAGTTGGACATTTAGTACAAATAATTAGGTACACTACATTAGAAGTGATGCAGCTGAAAGTACCTGGTATCTTGTAGTCCTGATGTGAGTTGGGGATCTTTATCTTGTCCGTGGTCATTATAAATGGACAGGTTTTACGTTTTTTCTGGTTGCAAGGAAAGGTACCTGCAGCTGTTGGAGAGGACAGGGAGCTCTTGACAATGATGCAGTAGTGGGGGGTCTGTAAAAATGGATTGTAGTCGGGCATATTTTTGTAGTAAAGGTTGTAATTTCCATGCAGCTCCCCTTAGCACCTCCAGATTTGGATTGTAGGTGACTACTAGAGGCACCCGGTTGTTTTCTTCTTTAGCTTTGTAATGTAGCAGGTGATTCCTTGATATTCTGGTGGCTCTTGTAATCTGGTTTTCAATTATTCTTGGATGGAAACCCTGATTCAAAAAGGTCTTTTTGAGGCGACCAAGGTGTTCATCTCTATCCATGGGGTTTGAACATATGCGATTGTATCTGATGGCTTGGCTGTAGACAATAGAGTTTTTTATGTTTGTTGGATGGAAACTGTCCCATTTAAGGTATGTTGGACGGTCGATTGGCTTCTGATACAGGGATGTCTCTATTTCATTGTTCTGCAGCTTAATGATGGTGTCCAAAAAGTTAATATCAGTGCAGGAGTGTTAAGTTGATGGTAGGATGAAATTGATTACACTGTTCATGGAACGTCTTTAGCTGTTGTTCAGACTCCGTCCAGATGATTAAAATTCATCAATGTAGCGGTAGTACGCCAGAGGCCTGATGGGACATGAGGACAAAAAGTCGCTTTCAAGCTTGGCCATGAAAAGATTTGCATACTGTGGGGCCATTTTACTTCCCATTGCCATACCGGTCTCCTGTAGATACATCTTGTCAAATTCGAAGTAATTGTGGGTGAGGATGAATTTTATAAGTTTCACCACAGAATTTGCATCAGTCCCTGTGTATCCAGGAAGAATTTGCAGGCATTTAATCCATCCTTGTGTGGGATTTTAGAGTACAAAGATTCCACATCCATGGTGGCCAGGATGGTTCCTTCTGGTAGAGGACCTATTGCTGAGTTTATTCAATAGGTCAGTTGTGTCCTGAATGAAGCTGGGTGTATCCTTTACCAGGGGTTTAAGAATACCCTCTACCCATCCAGATACCTGCTCAGTAAGGGTGCCCACACATGAAATAATTGGTCTTCCTGGGTTTCCAGATTTGTGGATTGTGGGAAGCATGTAGAATGTCCCTGTTCTTGGACTTTCTGGTATCAGGTCATCGGCTCTTATGGATTCGTCAGGCAGACAAGATACCAACTAGTTTAGTTCCTTGTAATAGTCCTGTGTAGGTTCCTGTAGTAGCGTGTGTCCATAAGTTGTCTGTTTGCTTCCCTCATATAGTCTGATGTGTTCATCATGACATTGCACCTCCCTTGTCAGCAGGTTTGATGATGATTTCTTTGTTGGTTTTCAGAGACTTTTTGGCCTTTCTCTCCTGGGCCCTGATGTTGGATGCTTGTGTCCTGTTAGTATCTATGATGGTGGATTTTATCAAATGTCTGAAGGAGTCTATATAGTTATCTAAATGAGGGTTGCGTTCAGGTGGAGGTGTCCAGTCTGACCTCTTCTTTGTTGTTAGGATCCCTTTTCCTTCAGTCCAGGTGGGTTCTGAATCTTCTGTATCATTGAAATATTCCCTCAGGCGCATCTTTGTAACTGGTGATGAGTAGGGTTGAGCGACTTTTGTTTTTATAGGATCGGGTCGGATTTCACGAAACCTGACTTTTTCAAAAGTCGGGTCGAGTGAAATCGGCCGATCCTATAGAAAAGTCGGGGTCGGCTGAAACACGAAACCCAATGCAGTGCATTGGGTTTCTAATGGTTCCCAGGGTCTGAAGGAGAGGAAACTCTCCTTCAGGCCCTGCGATCCATATTAATGTGTAAAATAAAGAATAAAAATAAAAAATATTGCTATACTCACCCTCGGACGCGCCCTGATTGTAACCGGGAGTCTTCCTTCCTAAGAATGAGCGCCTGAAGGACCTTTCGATGACGTCGTGGCTTGTGATTGGTCGCGTGAGCGGTCACATGGGCGTCACGCGAACAATCCCAAGCCGCGACGTCATCTAAGGTCCTTCAAGCGCTGATTCTAGGAAGGAAGGCTGCGGGTTAGAACCAGGGCGCGTCCGAGGGTGAGTATATACCTGTTAGGAATATACTCACCCTCGGACGCGCCCTGGTTCTAACCCGCAGCCTTCCTTCCTAAGAATCAGCGCTTGAAGGACCTTTCGATGACGTCGCGGCTTGTGATTGGTCGCGTGACGCCCATGTGACCGCTCACGCGACCAATCACAAGCCACGACGTCATCGAAAGGTCCTTCAGGCGCTCATTCTTAGGAAGGAAGGCTCCCGGTTACAACCAGGGCGCGTCCGAGGGTGAGTATAGCAATATTTTTTATTTTTATTCTTTATTTTACACTTAAATCTGAATTCCGATACCGATTCCCGATATCTTAAACATATCGGGAATCGGTATCGGAATTCAGATACCAGATTCAGAAGATGGCCGACCCCACACAGGGGTCGGGTCGGGTTTCATGAAACCCCACTTTGTCAAAAGTCGGCGACTTCTGAATCTGGCTGACCCGTTTCGCTCAACCCTAGTGATGAGCAAACGTGCTTGGATAAGGTGTTATCTCAGCATGCTTGTGTGCTGACCGAGTGTCTTCGGCGTGCTCGAATGCTATGATCGAGACCCCGCGGCTGCAGACGGTCAGCACACGAGCATGCTCAGATAATGCCTTATCGGAGCGCATTGGCTCATCACTATTTGCTACCATGCCCCCTTTTCAGGCCTCACCCCTTCCGCTCCTCAATCCTTGACTGTAGCACTAGGACGTTGATGGACCCAAGTGCTACATAAATAAAACCTCCAGGGGGCACTGTGGAAATTTCCCAACTCCCATTTTTTCTGATGGCGGTGTTGGCAGAGTCCATGGCCAGAGGTCGCCAACATGTGGCCGATACAGGCGCCTTTTCTCACCGCCACACTAATAATCTGCATTATAGGATTGTTTGTCCGCTAAGCCTTGGTTCACACGAAGTATTTTGGAGGTGGAAAAATCTGACGAGTTTTTTTGAAGCCGTTTTTACTAGAATTGGTACGAAACGATTCGCAGGAGCCGGTCAGTAATTCGTGGCCGTCGAACGGAGGCGCCTCTCATTGATTGGGGCACGTCACCTGCGTCATAACGCAACAATGACGTCACTAATCAAAGAGCCGCGTAGGCCACCCGGTAAGAGGCGGTTGTCAGGGCTACCGTCCAGCCGCCACAGATCGATTTACGCCAAGTACTGTTGGTATTTCGCAGCCTGAGCCTTATTATCATCACCCTATAATAAATATTACGGCACAACTTTCCCGTCTCTCGGGGAGACAAAGATCTACAGAGCTACAACAATCCCTTCCAGGCGCGAAAGGGTTAGCCCTCTCTCTCTCAGTGCGGCCGTACAATGCCGCGCCCATCCCCCTCTCAGGCACGTTAGCAGTTCGACTCTCTCGGCGGCCGTCTGCTCTTGCCTGGCGCGGTCTGGAGGAGGGAGAAAGGCGCGGATGCATGGGGGAGATAATGGGCGGGGCTATGGCGGGAGGAGGGCGTGGCCTGGCCGTGTAGCAGAAGGAGGAAGCTCGTGAATATTAATGAGCAGCATTGTGCAATTGGAGATGAGACGGTGAGGCTGGAGGAGACGGGGAGAGGAGAGGTGGGTGATCGCACTGCAGCATGGGGCTCGGCAGCGCCGCTCGGCTCCTTATTGTCACTTGATTGCTCTGTCTATCTCTATATCTGGCTGGCACTTCCCTCTGCCCCTCCCCCACTCAGCCTCCCTGCACTGCACCCTCTCACTGCCTGCACTGCACCTTCCTCACTTCCCTGTGCACTGCACGCTCGCTACCTTCTTCTTTGTGCCAGGATTTACCCCCTTCTCCCTCTCCCGGTTGCTGATTTGGGATATTTTGGGGGCAGGACCCCCTCCCCAGCTCAGATCACTGAGTAGTATGGGGGGATGAGATTGTATCCCAGCCTGGTACAGCTTCCTGGGCAGGTAAGTGGCCTCAGTGGGGCTCACATTGTGCTGTGCATGCTCTGGGGGGCAGCTGTGGGCATGAGCCGTGGGTCCCAGCCTGGTACAGCTTCCTGGGGAGGTAAGTGGCCTCAGTGGGGCTCACATTGTGCTGTGCATGCTCTGGGGGGCAGCTGTGGGCATGAGCTGTGGGTCCCAGCCTGGTCCAGCTTCCTGGGGAGGTAAGTGGCCTCAGTGGGGCTCACATTGTGCTGTGCATGCTCTGGGGGGCAGCTGTGGGCATGAGCCGTGGGTCCCAGCCTGGTACAGCTTCCTGGGCAGGAAAGTGGCCTCAGTGGGGCTCACATTGTGCTGTGCATGCTCTGGGGGGCAGCTGTGGGCATGAGCCGTGGGTCCCAGCCTGGTCCAGCTTCCTGGGGAGGTAAGTGGCCTCAGTGGGGCTCACATTGTGCTGTGCATGCTCTGGGGGGCAGCTGTGGGCATGAGCTGTGGGTCCCAGCCTGGTCCAGCTTCCTGGGGAGGTAAGTGGCCTCAGTGGGGCTCACATTGTGCTGTGCATGCTCTGGGGGGCAGCTGTGGGCATGAGCCGTGGGTCCCAGCCTGGTCCAGCTTCCTGGGGAGGTAAGTGGCCTCAGTGGGGCTCACATTGTGCTGTGCATGCTCTGGGGGGCATCTGTGGGCATGAGCCGTGGGTCCCAGCCTGGTCCAGCTTCCTGGGGAGGTAAGTGGCCTCAGTGGGGCTCACATTGTGCTGTGCATGCTCTGGGGGGCAGCTGTGGGCATGAGCCGTGGGTCCCAGCCTGGTCCAGCTTCCTGGGGAGGTAAGTGGCCTCAGTGGGGCTCACATTGTGCTGTGCATGCTCTGGGGGGCAGCTGTGGGCATGAGCCGTGGGTCCCAGCCTGGTCCAGCTTCCTGGGGAGGTAAGTGGCCTCAGTGGGGCTCACATTGTGCTGTGCATGCTCTGGGGGGCAGCTGTGGGCATGAGCCGTGGGTCCCAGCCTGGTCCAGCTTCCTGGGCAGGAAAGTGGCCTCAGTGGGGCTCACATTGTGCTGTGCATGCTCTGGGGGGCAGCTGTGGGCATGAGCCGTGGGTCCCAGCCTGGTCCAGCTTCCTGGGGAGGTAAGTGGCCTCAGTGGGGCTCACATTGTGCTGTGCATGCTCTGGGGGGCAGCTGTGGGCATGAGCCGTGGGTCCCAGCCTGGTCCAGCTTCCTGGGGAGGTAAGTGGCCTCAGTGGGGCTCACATTGTGCTGTGCATGCTCTGGGGGGCAGCTGTGGGCATGAGCCGTGGGTCCCAGCCTGGTACAGCTTCCTGGGGAGGTAAGTGGCCTCAGTGGGGCTCACATTGTGCTGTGCATGCTCTGGGGGGCAGCTGTGGGCATGAGCTGTGGGTCCCAGCCTGGTCCAGCTTCCTGGGGAGGTAAGTGGCCTCAGTGGGGCTCACATTGTGCTGTGCATGCTCTGGGGGGCAGCTGTGGGCATGAGCCGTGGGTCCCAGCCTGGTCTAGCTTCCTGGGCAGGTAAGGGGCCTCACATTGTGCTGTGCATGCTCTGGGGGACAGCTGTGGGCCCCATACGTGGGACCTAATGTGGTGTGTGGTCAGTCCGGGGGTCTGGGCATGTCCCCTGCATGGGCAGCTGAAGGGTATGGCTGAGACCACTGCACTGGCGAGGCGTGTGATTAGTCGATGGTTCGGCATGGTCCTATCTCATGGCCAGTGGGTATGTAGGCTTGGGGTATCGGACTAACCACAGGCAGCTGACCCCATCCGTCCACGCGTTTCAGTCCCTTGACCTGCTGTGTTGTCAGGGTATGGTTGTGTGTGCAGGGGCCACTGTGGATGGGTCAGGTAGATGGAGGGCTTGCTGAAGGATCCGCTCTCGTAGAGGAGGTTTATGGCCGGCTGGTTCTTATGAACGCGTTTTGTGAATTGACGACTTTGAGAAGTAATTATTGGTTCATGTGATTACGTTTTGTGTCATTGAGATGTCTGGAAATCATTCATGGTGTATTCAGTTTGGCGTATCTGATGGGGAGGGGGGGACGCGTTCTCCAAATGTGTCCATAGGGTGATGTGCAACAGATGAGTCTGGAAGAGTCTCCTTTTATTGGCCAAATAGGCCCCATTGACTTGTGATGGGGCACGTCTGGTCCTGCCGAGATGCACAAAGCATTGATTTTTGTGATTGAGCATCCAACTTAGATGTGAACGCAACATTAGAGATGCCGAGCGCTCCAGAAGGGAAGCTGTTTCTGACGGTTCTAGGCTTTGGCTAATTGGGAAGGAGCCCCCTCTGACGTCTGTACGTCCTCATGGTGCAAGTGGAAGGCGCTGTCTTAGTAGGATGTCACCATTGATTGATTTGCTCAATTACTTGGATGAATAATGGTGTCTCCTCCATGTAAGCTGGTATTTAGGAGGAAACGCTCTTTGGTGAAATGTATTGAGGCTGCCAATACATCCCTGCACTTCGCAAGATGGCTGTAGGGAAAAATGGTCATTTGGGTGACCCATGTATTCTCAATGTGTATGTCTTAGATGAGGGTCCGTCTGATATTTCTCCCTCCGCTTATCTCTGAATGAAACAAAATATTGGTGATATTGAAGTCGTGGGGCTTGTCCCCACCGGTCGTGGGGCTTGTACCATGTGTCCTGTGGAGAAGAAAGGTTTGGAATACTCCAGATGTTGGTGATATTTGTGCCGCTCTCATACATCTGTGTGACCCATTTCATTGAGTCCTGCCCAAATCATTGGGGCCTGTAGTAAATATTTTGTGTAACTTCTTAGTTTACAAATTTTGGGGAGCTCATGTTGGTAAATCATTGTGGACAACTCTTCTAGGAATGTCTCTTGACCGTACTCAGAAGGTGCATTTGCAGTGAGAGGGTATCGTGAACAAACGCTCTTGAGAAAGATCGTTCACAATAACCTTTCTGTCTAAATAGGATACCCATCGGGGTGAAATGATCTCTTGTGCTGCACAAATAATCATTGTTCTCGGCAGTCGGAGCCTGTTTTGGTGGAGTCGGTGTCATGGAGGTTTGGCTTACCGACTTCACAGCCCTGCTCGGCAGCACATAGTCCTGTGTAAACGGGATCAATGCTGCCGAGAACAATGGCGGTTTAGTACTGATCATTCAGTGCACATTATTTAACGTGGTCTGCCTGTATGAAACGGCCGCCGATCAGGAAATATTTAATTTATGGCCTCTGGTCGGTCTGTGAGAACGGACGTTCAATGATGATTTGAGGCCTATGTTCTCCTGAACCTGGCAGAGGTGGGCCCTCTTGTATGGTAGTTGGTACCTCTGTACGTCACTATAGAAATTCTCAACTGTAGATCAATGATTTGGGCAGAATCTGTCGACCATCTGATGTGTATGGGGGGGGCAACTTGATTCTGTTTGTGTCGAGGTAAAAAAGGTCGGACGTATTGAATTACAATTTTCAATCTTCCTCATATCCCCCACCGGAGGCGTCTTGCTTTTCCTTTTTCCTTATTGAAAGTATATTAACCCTTGACGTTGATAATTCTGGAAACCTTAGCGTCGTACATCATTTCTATACACACTTGGGCCCTGTTAATGAATAGTAATTGATCGGAGACCCCCTTTTCTAGCCTTCTTGCAGGTTCTCAGCCTTGTGAAATCTCGGTGTTGGCTGCTGGTGCTATCACTGATTTTTCCGGGCCGCGTACCTGCAGTACGGAGCTGGCGGAAGCTCGGACTTGTACCTGCTGTTTCCCCATATCTCTGGTAGCCGCTGGAGTTGTACGTTTGTGACCTTTGTGATTCTTTCTTTTCCTTGTTACGTTTTTGTAAGTAGCTAAGGGGCAGGTCATGACAACCCTGAGACGAAGGTGATCAGCGGAGGCCTTCCTGAAGTCCGGCAGCTCTTGGTGGTAGACATTAGATAGAAATCTGCCTTTGCACAACACAGCCAATCAAATTCCAACTTTCTCAGAGGTTTGACCCATGTCCTGATTGGTTACTGTGACAACTTTTTTTTTTTTTTTTGTGTGTGTAAATTTACTGCTTTATCTTATGTTTTAAGGGGTTTTTCAGTAGTAAACATTTTCTTACAAAACGCTCAAAATTGGTTAAAAGAAAAAAAGGAAACGAGTTTGTGGCACATTTTCCCTCCACCTCAGCGTCTTACTCAGTGACGTGACCACTGCAGCCAGTCACTGGCTGCATAGGTGCCATCATTTCTCAGGAAGCTGAAGTTCCTTTTCTGGCCCACCCAGAAAGCCCACTTTTGGGCACAATCTACTTTCACTAATCCCCTTCTGGCCCAAGAGTCCTGGGAAATCCCAGACCGTTTGCTACTACTATGGCAGTGGCGGATGTACATGGTTGATCGTCGGCTGTCAGCAGGTGTATGAAGAGCAGCGATATCGCCTCTGGGACCCTTTTTCTTCCAGGTGTGGTAGACATTTCTGTCGATTTCCTGTCAGTAATTGCAGAATACATCAGTCAGCTCTGCCCTGGCCTGAAATGACTGATAATCGCAGGAAAAAAACAAAACAGATTTCATTGACTTCTCCATTAAATGGAAAGTGAGATTTGAGGTGGAGCTTCCCTCACATTAATTATAGATGGTGGAGCGCCTTTCTGCCCCGTATACCGAACCATCTTCTGTTACCTCATAAAGCTTGCACAATCCAATCAGTCTCTGTGCCAAACTAGCTGCCAGGGCCACATGAGGACATATGACAGTCTGCCGCCATGACCTACTTTATCTATAGAACCTCTGCTCTGAAACTCCAAAATTAATAATTATACAATGGATATGTCATAGGTCGCCATTTTTTTATTTTTCTTTGGTTTGTTGTAAATATATTTGTTGCCCCCTCAGCGTTACAAGATTGACTTTTAGCTCATAAACTTGTAAAATAAATAATATCATTATTATTAAAAACAACTTTCTAAGAGTCCTAATTTAAAGGGTTTGTCCAGTACTTTTATACTGATGGCCTATCCTTAGGTTATCAATATCGGATCGGTAGGGGTGCGACACCCCGTTGATCAGCAGTTCCCTGGTGGCGGCCAGATGTGATCGTTGTGACGCTGCACAGCTCGGCCAATTGTATAGTGACCGGGTACTGCACATCTGTTCACTATTCGATTGAAGGGAACGGATGTGCAGTACGCCGCTGTTCTGTTCCCCTCTGCAACTGATCACATCAGTCCGGCCCTGGGAAAATCTGATCGGGTGTAGCACCACCACCGATCTGGTATTGATGACCTGTCCTAGGGATAGGCCATCAATATAAAAGTACTGGACAATCCCTTTAAGAAAAGTTTAGGCCTCATTTGGACATCCGTGTATCACAGTCTGGGGATGAACCGTGATGCACTTACTTGGTCATAGATTTTCTTACCTGAACTTGACAAGGTCATGGATATCTGAATTCAGCCTTATTCATTTTATATACTTTTGAAATGGGCCCAAAGGTCTCTGGCAGTGGCTTGGGCTACTTTCACACTAGCGTCGTACAACGCACGTCGCAGTGCGTCGTTTTGCAGAATGCGTTTTTCTCCATAGGCTTGTATTAGCGACGCATTGCCATACGTCGCAACCGTCGTGCGACGGTTGCGTCGTGTTGTGGCGGACCGTCGGCACCAAAAAGCGTTGCATATAACGTTTTTTTGGTGCGTTATGTCCGCCATTTCCGACCGCGCATGCGCGGCCGGATCTCCGCCCCCTCCTCCCCGGAGCTCACAATGGGGCAGCGGATGCGTTGTAAAACTGCATCTGCTGCCCCCGTTGTGCTGCGCTTTCACAGCATGCGTCGGTACATCGCCACGACGCGTTGCGTCGTACGACGCTAGTGTGAAAGTAGCCTTACTCATCTTGACCAAGCCAAGGGTGCAAGGGAATCTGGGTGATATAGCAATCCAGTGAACTCGTTTTGCTGGATGCTTTCTCACCCTGTTGGGATCCAATTAAAAGCTGACCACTTACATCCTAGTCTCACTTAAACAACTCTGTGATGTATTTTTCGTCATACCTTTGTTTGACAAATAAGGAGCCCCCCAATGCATGTGATGTAGGGCCTGGGGGACATTGGGGTCAGTGGCTTTAATGCTCGGCACACTTCTGTCCACTAGTTATCTTTCGTTAGGTGCTGTAATTCTGAGAGGTCCTCTAGTTCTTCGACCTTCTTATATATGAGATGTATGGCTGGGAGCATGTACGTCTTCTGCTGCTTTGCATCTGGAAATATGAGTACGTCCCGTCTTTTTCTGTCAGGAGCCTAAAACTGAGCAGCCGACCAGACCTGTCATAATGATTTAGCATTTTCCAGTTCTGTAATGCCGTATATTGTCATTGCTGTGTTTTGTTTTTTTTAGCACTTTTGAACAGTGGCACAATGGTCCCTCATTATTTCAGTTTTTATGGAGTTGGTCACAGCCTTCAGGTAGTGTAACATAAAAATAGTTAGGGTCCATTGATTAGACCCCTCTCAATTGTAGCTAGGGTGTAGGGCCACGTCAACTGAGACCCTTTTGGTTCTCGAGACCTAATAACCTCAATTGGAAAACATGGATGATGTTGGAAGCTTTGGAAATGAGACTATTAGATTACTGTCTTCCCAAAAAATTGCATTCAGCCTCCCTCTCAAAGGATATTTCCAAATAAATGTAATACGACGTTTATTGAGGCCTATATAATGTTTACAGCCACCAAACCCTACGTCTATTGGAAAGGAATGACCTCTCCGTTGAACGTTTGAAGTCCATTTCATGGGCATAACGTAGTAATTTGCATTAGCCCAAATGCTCTGTCATAGTGACCTTCCCTTGGAAGCCATAAGCATATCCATTGTCTGTTTTAAGCCTGGCTCGTAGGCCTCATGTGTATGGCCGAATCATATCTGTGTTTTTTACGGGTGCCGTACATGACCTTCATGTGCAATGAGAACATTTTGTGTTTTTCTTCTCCTCTACTCTATATGCTTCCTAAATATAAAAGTGTGTTGTGTTTTAGGGAAGAATCTCTTCATACATGAGGTCCTTGGTGTTGACCGCTCACAGTTGAACCCTGCTGTCCAGGATTTGTACACGGGCCTTGTTCTGTGTGATTCAGTTGCGGGTAATGACACTCGTTAACACTCACAATTAGAACATTTTTTTTTTTTTACTGTCAGACTATGGCCTGACTTACTTTCTGTGAGATTTGTCATAAATTGCATAGTGTTCATAGTTTGACTGGTTTGGGTGTTGGTCGTCAACTGTATTTCTTGGAAAGTCTTCCACCTTTGTTATTAGAGAGGGCACGTCCCAATATACGGTACTATGTACTATCTGGAAAGAGCAATAACTCCCTGTACTCTTGGGGTCCAGGAGGTTAGTCACTTGATAGGACCTCTGATGACACTGTAGCATCTGTTCCCTTCCTCATGAGGATCAGTCTGAAGGATCTCTAGAGATGAACTTGTGGCCTGTGCTATGAATATCTTCAGGTCCTTACCATAATTTCCTGCCCTATTGATCTACTATTAGATGGGGGCTGGAGAAATCCGAGGAGTCTTAGTGCATAGAAATATATATTACTGGTGTCTCTTTTGGTTTTTCTTCTATTTATTACTCTTCTGTAGAAGACATGTTTGCTCATGCATGGGTTGTACATGGATACTGAGGTCTTATGAAGTATTTGCCCAACTTTAGGAAGGACTGTATGATTTGGGTGGTCGTGCGTTATAAGAAACGACCATCAGATTCTCGTTATTATACCAGAGATTGTTTTGTGGTTATTTGATATGTTGTCCAATGAAGATGGGACTTTTTACTGGTGGTTTTATGACTCTATCAAGGACAAATTTTTGGGGCTGTGTCTTCCATGTCAGAATTTTCAGAGGCAACTTTGTTTACCACCTTTTTGGCATTTCTTTTTAAAGGGGTATTCTCAAGTTTAAGTTCTCCCCCGTACATGGAAGAGCCATATATGAATAGATCGGAGGTTGCTCGTACTGCTGCTGCATTCCGTCTAAGGGAGTGTTCACATATAGCGGTTTTACCAGTGTTTGTTTTTTTTTTTTTTGTTTAAAAATTACAGAAACCCAACATGTGAACAATACACTTCTTCTGGTCTGTGGCACTCTCAGAAGAATCACTGCACGGAATACACCTGCGCCATTCACAAAGGGCAGTTTCTCGGTCTCCCATGACAGCACTACGGAGAGAGGGGATCCGCCCTTCAGGGACAGGAAACCTACAGATAAAAGGGCGGTACCTCTCCCTCGCATCAGTTGGTTTCCTGTCCCTGAACAGGGAACCTCTTTCCGGTGGTACCTGTTATGAAGACCGATGGACCGGGCGGTCGAGTTCCGGCAGCGAGGAGGCTCCTGCCGCGGCTTGTCCGGCTCCCGAAGCCGCCACCGCTGGAACCGAGGGGTTCTTCAGGGTGAGCGGAGGGAGAACGCCGCCGATTCTGAAGAGAGGAAGGGGCGCTTGATCACCCGGAGCTCCTGTGCCGATAAGCGCACGCTCCGGGTGTACTAAGATGGCCGCCGCTCCGGAAATGCGGCAGGACTTCCGGGTCATCACCGCGCGCATGCGCGGTAGCTTCTCTTCTCCCTGGACGTGACGCAGGACCGGAAGTGCGGGGCCGAGCGAGGCAGCAGAGGTGGCGCCAAATACAAATAGGGAGATGGTGCACACACAGTTGTCGCACCATCTCCCTGTAAATCATGGAGGACAGCGATCCACAGGAGCTTCAGCCGAGGCAGCAGCACCACAAGAAGACGGACCCTAAGAGCGCCAGGAGTAGGTCCAGCAGCCGCTCTACACAGCGCAGCAGGTCTGCTGCGAAGACTAAATCACCTCCTCGGGAACCTTCTATTCCGGACCCAGGGCCCCCTCCAGAACCGGTACCTGCCTGCACGTCCGAATGGTGAGTGATCTTCGTGAGATCCTCGGTGGCAGAACAAGCAGCTTTAGAGAAAGAAATTATTTCCCTACTGCAAAAATCCGTAATTCAATAAATCCCCCCTCAGGAAGTAGGAGAAGGGTTTTTCTCCCCTCTTTTTTTTAGTTCCAAAACCCGATGGGTCCTTTCGGACCATTATAAATCTAAAAAACCTGAACAAATACGTATATAATTACAAATTCAAAATGGAAACAATAAAGTCCACCATAAAAATCCTGTTTCCAAATTGCTATATGGTCGTGATAGACCTAACCGATGCATATTATCATGTGCCCATCCACAATCAATCTCAAAAATTCCTAAGGTTGGCAGTTTCCATAAAAGGACAATTAAGATTTTTCCAGTACAGAGCTCTTCCGTTCGGGATCTCTATAGCTCCCCGAATATTCACAAAAGTAATAGCAGAAATGATGGCCCACATAAGGGAACAAAATATATTAATAGTCCCTTACCTAGACGACTTTCTCATTGTAAGCAACTCGGCCCAAAGTTGCAAAGAACAGAGGGACCGGGTAATGACTATTTTGACGGACTTGGGGTGGCTCATAAACTTAAAAAAATCAAAGTTGGAACCCTGTCAAGTACAGGAGTTCCTAGGTCTGACATTAGACTCCCGAGTCCAAGAATGTCGGCTTCCAAACCCCAAAAAAGACAGCATATTAGCTATGATAACGCAAACTTTTCACCATCCTTCCATGACTCTAAGGAGAGCAATGTCGCTACTAGGCTCTCTGTCCTCATGCCTACCAGCGATACCCTTCGCACAGTTCCACACAAGAGAACTTCAGTGGCACGTACTCGAATGGCAG
This sequence comes from Ranitomeya imitator, assembly GCF_032444005.1. Taxonomy (NCBI): domain Eukaryota; kingdom Metazoa; phylum Chordata; class Amphibia; order Anura; family Dendrobatidae; genus Ranitomeya; species Ranitomeya imitator. Next base: position 630,390,231 of record NC_091285.1, read on the forward strand.
TCAATACTAAAGGACAACTTGGAAGGCCAAATCACCCTGAATTCTTCAGTTATTCATTCCCTTCGTTGGTGGGGGGAAACCAAAAACTTATCAAAGGGAGTTCCTTGGGTGACACAAATATCCCGGGTGATAACAACCGATGCGAGTCCCACAGGGTGGGGGTGCTCACATGGGGGACAGAGTTGCTCAGGGAACCTGGTCAGTCCAGGAACTATCAGCATCCTCAAACCAAAAAGAACTTTGGGCAGTACTTCAAGCTCTTCTTTCTTTTCTGACCTATATTCGGGGACATCATGTCCGAATCTTTTCGGACAACAAAGTGACTGTAGCGTATATAAACCACCAGGGAGGAACAAGGTCTCGGGCACTCATGAGTTCTTCAGCCAAAATTTTCAACCTAGCGGAAGAAAATCTACTATCCCTCTCTGCGCTACACATTCAGGGTTCAAACAACGAGAGAGCAGATTACCTGAGTCGGTCTCAGTTAAAACAAGGCGAATGGTCTCTAAACCAATCCATCTACGATCAGATCACAAAAATGTGGGGAGCACCGACAATAGATCTATTCGCCAATCACAAAAACAAAAAAGTGAACAAATTCTGCTCACTGAACCCGGTAGGGAATCCACAGGCTCTAGATGCCTTTATGATTCCGTGGACCCAAAAATTAACGTATGCCTTTCCTCCAACTATTCTGATCCCGGCAGTCATTCGGAAAGTCAGAGAGGACAAAACGAAAATGATCCTCATAGCCCCGTTCTGGCCAAAAAGGACGTGGTTCTCCTGGCTGAGGATGCTTTCGGTCTCGGACCCATGGGTCCTGCCGAATATACCAGACCTTCTACATCAAGGGCCGATCTTCCACCCACAGGAATCGAACTTACATTTGACAGCCTGGTTTTTGAACGGGGACTATTAAAAGAAAGGGGTTTCTCAGATAACTTAGTCACCACGTTGTTAAAAAGTAGAAAATCCATCACTACTAGAATATATGGGAAAACATGGAAAAAATTTCTGTCCGTCTCCAAAGTAAAAGTCCAAGATGGGCCCTCAATTCCTAAAATATTGGAGTTCCTACAAAAAGGTCTGGAACAGGGGTTGTCGGTTAGTACTCTTAAAGTACAAATAGCAGCTCTAGGAGCACTCTACAACCATAATATTGCGGCCAACCCATGGATAATTAGATTTGTTAAGGCGGTGACAAGATCAAAGCCATTAGTCGCTCAGAAAGTGCCCTCATGGGACTTAAATTTAGTCCTTTCGGCGTTAACGGGTCCTCCATTCGAACCCATAGAGACGATTCCCATAAAAACTCTATCACTTAAGACCATTCTCTTGGTAGCGTTAACATCCGCACGCAGAATAAGTGACATTCAAGCTTTATCCTCTAATCCACCCTTCACTAAAATATTAGATGATAGGCCGGGTCAGGTCTAAGAGTGACTATTTGCCAAAAGTGGCATCAAAATTCTATAGGTCACAAGAAGTCTCCCTGCCATCCTTTTGTCCAAACCCAAAAAATGAGAAAGAGCAGAACTTCCATAATCTAGACGTCAGAAGATGCCTAATCCAATATTTAGATTCCACCAGAGAGTATAGGAAGGAAGGCTCTGTTTGTCTGTTTCCAGGGTCCCAGAAAAGGATTTCGGGCATCCAAGGGTACTTTGGCGAGGTGGATAAAGGAGGCGATAGTCTTGGCATATTCATCCTCGGGGAATGAGATCCCAGATGGTATAAGAGCGCATTCCACAAGAGCAGTAGCTACCTCATGGGCTGAGAGGTCAGAGGTATCAATAGAGCAAATCTGTAAAGCGGCCACCTGGTCATCACCATCAACCTTTTTTAGACACTATAGATTAAATCTAGCCTCTGTGTCTGACTTAACCTTCGGACGAAGGGTTCTCGAGGCGGTGGTCCCTCCCTAAGCTTAGTCTCTGCAATTCTCTCCGTAGTGCTGTCATGGGAGACCGAGAAAGTCGTAGTTACTCACCGATAACGGTGTTTCTCGGAGCCCATGACAGCACTCGCTTATTCCCTCCCATCACGTGTGCGGTGAGCACCTTTAATTACATATAATTTATATAGTGTATATAGTATGAGTATAGGCACGGGGTTCCTCTTTTAAGAAATGTTGTAATATGATTTTTTCTCTGTTGTAAACTAACCTGGAGGTCCTCCGATGCTCTGTAAACCAACTGATGCGAGGGAGAGGTACCGCCCTTTTATCTGTAGGTTTCCTGTCCCTGAAGGGCGGATCCCCTCTCTCCGTAGTGCTGTCATGGGCTCCAAGAAACACCGTTAACGGTGAGTAACTACGACTTTTCGGGAGTGGTGGGAATTCCAGTGGTCAGACCCCCATTGATCGGAAAGTTACTCCCTATCCCACAGAGGGATAACTTCTAAACTTGAGAATACTCAAAGCAGGCAGGTATCGGACATCTTCTTTGTATGGAAATTACGAGACTACAGGAGCAATAGCTGCTTGGTTTCAATGGGTAAAGATCACAAAATCCCTCTTGTTTGGTGAAGGATTGAGAAATGTCTGTCCAGGTAAATAGTAGCTACAGATTAGGAGCTTCTGGGGGGGGGGGGGGGGGGAGACTTCTGGTTGTACTCTCTGATATATCACATCTTCTAGGGTGGTGTAGATCTTTAAAAACGTTTCTACAAAAACTAATTTTGAACTAAATCCCAATTAGGGCAGTTTGTCAAGATCTCTGGACTTTTCCTCATGGCCGCATTCATGGAGCCAAGAGGTCTACACAGTTGGCATAATCCATGGTCTGCTACATCATGAAATAACTGACATTATATTAAAGTAGTCGTCCCATTAAAGAAATTGTGTTTTCCTCCTCAAGTTTGGGTTACGCACACATTAGACTGTAGGCTGGTTGACTACACAACTCAAAATCTGAGTCATCCCCCTTCTGTGTCACACCCAAGGCAGGTAAATGTCTTTCCTTTGAGATTAGGTCCTTGTTGCCCGGTCAAATAAGTTTTTGTGGGGATAGAGAGATGGAGCATTGCCTGGAATTTACACGTTAAGAAGAGACTTGTCCTTTTCGTATTTCCATGACTGCTAAAGTTCAGTGATGGGGACATGTGATTGTCCACACAGCACCTTGTCTTCATGGCCTTTTGGCTATTTACGTCATCCCAGCGGTTGAGTCATGACCTCTAGTTACCTTTTTTTGTTGACTTGCTCTGCAGCAATGTTAATTACTGCTTGTTTGCTGCCAGGTATACGGCTTTATTAGAACATGACATCTTATGTTACAGATGGCTAATTTGTTCTTGGTGGCAGTTTTCTATACATCTGCGGATGTGGTGCTGGTTGTCGGTATGGATCGTATTCTCGTATAATGTAGCCTCTCCGGTTTTTGCCAACGTGCTCGCTTGTAAATGTTTATCAGGTGGCTCCTCTCTAAATATTTATCAGCAATCACTGGCCACCATGCAGGTTTACTCCTCGTGGGGGAGGGGAAATGTTTGCTTAATAGGTCCTCCAAGACCCTCTGTGCATGCATAAATGATTACCAGATAGGTTAACATTTACCCACACCCTGTACTTTTCCACGCTGCTACAGATTGAGGGTATATCCTGTTCAGTGTTTTTCACAGAATCTGCTCCTCAAATATCTCATTTTATGGAAGAGATCTTGAAAATTGACACGCTGTGGCACCACCTGGTGTTCATGGTGTATAGCAATGTGCACGTCCACCGCCACATGAGCCGAGTGCTGGAGGACACGCATGCTCAATCACTCTCCCCACAGCAAGGCCTCTCGAAATATTATCTCTTTGCAGACTCAGTCTATAGTGTTTTCTTTTTTTTTTTCCCCCCCCCCAGGATACACGTAAAATATACTTCACAATGGTAGTGTGAGCTTGGCCTTTTGTACCTTCAGGGGAAGGAAGAAGATTGTAT